>NW_026652287.1:98439435-98563389 GCF_009828535.3 Hylobates moloch | reverse complement strand
AGAAATGTGAGACAAATAAACATTTTTGTAACTCCCACACCTCTCAGGAAAAAGTCAAAGTCAGCTGTGATCAATAAGGCATCATGTGGGCCTTCTCTGGGTACCAGGGACCAAGCTATCATTGGGAAATACGGCTTTTTGTTCATTTATTCATTCACTAAACCTTTGCTCATGTCACAAGGTAAGCAAGGACCTATGCTTGGCACCAGGGTGGGTAAGGATGTTATAAAAATAGAGATGAAATGGAGCATCTAAGTCCCTGCAGCCCCATGCACAGGATAAGCATATAATCCTCCAGAAGAGAAAAGCCATGGAGGAAAATTAAGTATCCCTCACACATGCCAGGGGATTCCATGGATGGTGAGTGTAAGGGATTTGGGGAAGGAGCTGCAAAGGAGTTGGTATTTTCACATAGGGCTCAAATTGGAATCTGAGCCAGGTGTAGTGGCTCATGCCTGTAATCCCAGCACTTTGGGAGGCCAAGGCAGACGGATCACCTTGAGGTCAGGAGTTCGAGACCAGATTGGCCAACATGGCGAAACCCTGTCTCTACTAAAAATACAAAAATATTAGCTGGGCATGGTGGTTCATGCCTGTAATCCTAGCTACTTGGGAGGCTGATGCATAAGAATTGCTTGAACCTGGGAGGCAGAGGTTTCAGTGAGCTGAGATCACACCATTGCACTCCAGCCTGGGGCAACAGAGTGAGACTCTGTCCCCAAAAAAAAAAAAAAAAAATTGGAATCTGGTTGTAGCTGTTGGGGGAACTCTAACTAACATACCATTAGAAGAAATCCTACAGGCAAGAAACTTCATATATATATATATATATTTTATATTTTTGAGATGGGGTCTCTCCCTGTCATCCCAGCTCTCACTCTGTCATCCAGGCTGGAGTGCAGTGTTGGAATAGCTCAACCTCCCAGGCCCAAGCACTCCTCCCAACTCAGCCTCCCAAGTAACTGGGACTAACAGGCATGCCACTGCACCCAGCTAATTTTTTTTTCTTTAATTTTTTGGAGAGACGGGGTTTTGCTACATTGCTCAGGCTGGTATCAAACTCCTGGCCTCAAATGACCTTTCTGCCTCTGCCTCCCAAAGAATTGATATTACAAGTGTGAGCCACTGTGCCTTGCCAAACTTCACATATTTAATTAAAAGCTATTGAAGGCTGGACACGGTGGCTCACACCTGTAATCCCAGCACACTGGGAGGATCAGGTGAGATATACAGTAATTAAGTGAGAAATAATAAGATTTTTATAAAGATCAGATGAGATATACAGTAAGTCCTCAACATCCTCAACAGGTTCCTGATCGTCAATAGGTTCCTGGAAACTACGAGTTTAAGTGAAGTGTGTAATGAAACCAATTTTTTTCTCACCTACGTTGTAATGAAAGGACATCGAAACAACGTTGTTGGAGGAGCTGCTCTGAATAGTTCCACCTAAAGTCAGTTTCCAAGAACCTACCAATGACGTTAAGTGAGGACTTACTTTATATACAAATTTTTTGAAAACAATCAAGCACTAATAAAGTACTAGCTCTTTTATTTTATTTTATTTTATTTTATTTTGAGACGGAGTTTCGCTCTTGTTGCCCAGGCTGGAGTGCAGTGGCGAGATCTGGCTCACTGCAACCTCCGACTCCTGGGTTCAAGCAATTCTCCTGCCTCGGCCTCCCAAGTAGCTGGGATTACAGGCATGTGCCACGATACCCAGCTAATTTTTTGTATTTTTAGTAGACATGGGGTTTCACTGTGTTAGCCAGGATGGTCTCAATCTCCCGACCTCAGGTGGTCCGCCCGCCTCAGCCTCCCAAAGTGCTGGGATTACAGGTGTGAGCCACTGCACCCGGCCCTACTAGCTCTTTCTTTAAGAAAAAATGAGACCCGGTGTGGTGGCTCATGCCTGTAATCTCAGCACTTTGGGAAGCTAAGTTGGGAGCATCACTTGAGCCTGGCAGTTTGAGACCAGCCCAGGCAACATGGTGAGACCCCATCTCTACAAAAAAAATTTTTTTTAGTAAATAAAAATGAAAAACGATTAGAATATGTTGGCGGCCCATAAATGCTAGCTACTGTGGCATATTAGTCACTAAATATTTGCAGATTAAATCTGTAACATCTTGCACTTACTTGGGGTGTACTGCTTTCAGATTACAGTGAGGCTGTGATGAACCTCCTAAACAGGACATTACCTTAGGTGAGGATAAGCTTGCCTCTTCAAAATACTGCTAATAAAACAACTAAACCTAACCATGTTAATGGTATTTCTCATAATTGATTTTAAAAGGAACGTGTATTATGGCTGTATGTGTACATTTAAAAGAGGTTTTTATTTCTTTGAATTTTTTTGTTTGTTTTCTTTGTGTGTGTGTGTGTGTGTGTGTGTGTGTGCGCATGTGTATGTGTTTGAGACAGGGTCTTGCTTGGTCACCAAGGATGGAATGCAGTGGCATGATCATAGCTCACTGCAACCTGAACTCCTGGGCTCAAGGAATCCTCCCACCTCTGCCTCTCAAGTAACTGGGACTACAGGCACACACCACCATGCCCAACTAATTTTTTTTTTTTTTTAGTAGAGACAGGGTCTTGCTTTGTGCCCAGGCTGGTCTCAAACTCCTAGGCTCAAGCAGTCCTTCTGCCTTGGCATCCCAGCATGTTGGGATTAAGGCGTAAGCCACCATGCCCAACCCTTAAAATACATTTTAAACAACATTTCAGAGTGGTGTTAGTCATTCTTGTTGCATACTCTTTAGGTCTTGATTGGGGTGGACCTAGAAGGCTTAGGGTCATTCTTTCTAAGCATCAACAAACATATTCTTTGTACTCTGAGATGTAGGGATTACACAAAGGCATAAGACATGGTCTCTTCTCCTATGAAATTTAAAAGCTTTCACATCTTCACCCTGCTAATTCATCAATCAGTCTGTTAATGATTCCAATTTTGGAGTCACTTCCAGGCCTTTCCACATTGCCCTCCTAACTTTTTATCTCTCCTCAAAGCATCCATTGCCCCCCGTGCTAATTCTTTTGTGACACTACTTATAATCTACTGTGATTTTTTTGGTTGCTAGTTTATCTCCTTTACTCCTCTTTAGAGCATGCACTGCATCTGTTATCTCCATTTCTCTAGTACCTGGTAATGGAACTACCTCACACAGGGTACTCACTCTAGAATATATGATGTGGAAGATCTAAACACTGTCTCCCAATCAAATTGTGAAATCAAGGACTATGCTGTATTTGTCTCCACTGTCTCACACAAGGCTGGCACAGAGTGAACCCTCAAAATTTTTGAATTGTATGTGCTAAGTGGCAAATATATGGCAAATACATATGTAATAGGTGCTACAGGAATTCAGGTTGTCAGGGCTAGGGCTGTGGAAGAAATGCTGCACTGAGGAGCTGAGATCCCATCTGAGCCTTGAAGTAAGGACAACGTAACTAAATAAAGAGGAGAGGAGGATAGCATAGGGAGAGGTTAGAGAATTTGAGACTTCATCCTAGAAGTATTAGGCAACATCAAAGGTTTTGTAACAGTGTACCATGATAGGCGTACCAGTTTCTAAAAGCTTACTCTAGTAGTAGTGTGTAGGCTAATTTAGAGAGCAAGCAACTGGAAGCGGATATTAGATATTACTTTTTCTAAAATACTTTCCTTCGTCACTGAAGTCTAGGCTGGGTCTCCACCTGAGTGCTTCCATAGCTCTTCACCTGTCATAGTGCATATACACTTGTCTTTCTCGTCAATTAAACAAAGCTGCTTAAGGGTATTATTTTGTATCTTGTTCAGTATTATGTCTTCAGCGTAATGCTGCAAGCACATGATAAATTAATGATTATTTCTAGGCCTTCCTGTAGTCTCTAAAGCTGTTATCTAAGTGTAGACTAAAAAAGGTCTATGACTTGGCCTTCTATATTCCAGATACAGATTAGGAGGTGCCAGAGGCTTAGCATAACTTACAAATACTTAAAACACTTTACCATTCAATTTGACTTGTCTCACTAAACTGTTTTTTAATTCATTTTTGCCTTTTTATCTCTAAGACCTGATTCTAGTACTTTCTCTGCAAGAGGTTGGTCAAAAATTTTTTTTTTGGCAGAAACCCTTACAGAATTATAGGATTTAGGAAAGATATCAAATTTTATACAAAGTTGCAGTTTCTAAAAAGCAAAAAAACCATAAAAATGACATCAAGGGCCAGGCACGATGGCTCACGCCTGTAATCCCAGCACTTTGGGAGGCTGAGGTGGGCGGATCACGAGGTCAGGGGATCGAGACCATCCTCGCTAACACGGTGAAACCCTGTCTCTACTAAAAATACAAAAAATTAGCCAGGTGTGGTGGCGGGCGCCTGTAGTCCCAGCTACTCGGGAGGCTGAGGGAAGAGAATGGCTTGAACCTGGGAGGTGGAGCTTGCAGTGAGCCAAGATCGCGCCACTGCACTCCAGCCTGGGCGACAGAGTGAGACTCCGTCTCAGAAAAAAAAAAAAAAAAAGACATCAAAGTTACTTACCATTAGAATTAAAAAGAGGAAATTGCATCTATTTCAGGCCCTTTAACATTACTTTTCTCTTGAATATGCTTCCATAGAAATGCTGAAATATCTAGGATTATGTGTTCAGGTGTATTTTTTTTTTTTTTTTTTTTTTTTGACACAGTGCTGGCCAGGCGCGGCAGCTCTCGCCTGTAATTCTAGTACTTTGGGAGGCCGAGGCAGACGGATCACTAGAGGTCAACAGTTCAAGACCAGCCTGGCCAACATGGTGAAACCCCATCTCTACGAAAAATACAAAAATTAGCTAGGCATGGTGGCGCATACCTGTAATCCCAGCTACTCAGGAAGCTGAGGCAAGAGAATACCTTGAACCTGGGAGGCGGAGGTTGCAGTGAGCGGAGATTGCTCCACTGCACTCCAGCCTGGGTGACAGGGCAAGATTCTGTCTCAAAAAAATAAATAAATAAATAAAACAATGCAGGGTTAACGTATTTGTGAAAACTATTAACGTAATAAATATCTTTGTCAGTCTGATTCTGATATACTTGGATATTTTTGACATCTTCAGAATTTTAACGTGGCACGTGTTATGCTCCTGATTGTTAAAGTGTGTTTCTCTAATATGAAAATTATTAAGTAGCCTTGGGAATTGTTTTGTGTTATAAATGCAGCTTGAGTCTACTGAAAGCATCCTGCAGGAAACTACATCATCCATGTCTTTGATGACCCAGTTTGAGCAGGAAGTATCCAGCCTCCAAGATATCATGCATGACATTCAAAATAATGAAGAGGTGCTCACTCAAAGGATGCAAAGCCTTAATGAGAAATTTCAGAATATTACGGATTTCTGGAAGAGAAGCCTAGAAGAAATGAACGTTAATACAGACATTTTCAAATCAGAAGCAAAACATATACATTCTCAAGTAACTGTCCAAATTAACTCGGCTGAGCAGGAAATAAAATTGCTCACTGAACGGCTAAAAGATTTGGAAGATAGCACACTAAGAAATATTAGAACAGTAAAAAGACAAGAAGAAGAAGATCTCCTGCGAGTAGAGGAGCAGCTAGGCTCTGATACAAAGGCAGTTGAAAAGTTAGAAGAGGAACAGCATGCCCTCTTTGCCAGAGACGAAGATCTGACTAATAAACTTTCCGACTACGAACCCAAAGTTGAAGAATGCAAGACGCATTTGCCAACAATTGAAAGTGCTGTTCACTCTGTTCTCAGAGTCTCTCAGGATCTGATAGGAACAGAAAAGAAAATGGAAGACTTGACTATGCAGATGTTTAATATGGAAGATGATATGCTGAAAGCAGTGTCTGAAATAATGGAGATGCAGAAAACCCTTGAAGGAATTCAGTATGATAATAGCATATTAAAGATGCAAAATGAACTGGATGTTCTAAAAGAAAAAGTTCATGATTTTATAGCATACTCAAGTACAGGAGAAAAGGGAACTTTAAAAGAATATAATATGGAAAATAAAGGAATTGGTGGTGATTTTTAAATTCATGACATTTATCTGATGAACCATATCATTATACATAAATTGATTAGTCCATTGATTTTGAGTTACTTTGATATGCCTCATCTTATCCTACATTACTGGAAAATAAATGAGATTCCACACAAATGGATTATCCACATAATCAGAGCTTATCTTTTTAAGCACTAAAACTTATTTCATTGTAACCATTTGAAATAGAAATAGTTCTTTAAAAATATTTCTCTACTTTTAAAACAATATACTTAATATTTTTAATGTTTTTTAAAGCATTAATGGACATCATTATTAATTTCACCTATTATATTGGACCCACATATATTGATGTCTCCAGGGGCTAATGAAGAGTATTTACCACTTCACTAAATGATCCCAATTTGCCATTTTTCAAACCTATGTCTCATACCTTTTCTGTCACCTGATTTTACTGTCAGGTTGGTTGGTAATGTGCCTGCCTCAGCCAGTTCTTCACTTTCTTATGTAATTCACTGCAGGTTAAGAATCCAGACAACCGGCTGGGCGCGGTGGCTCACGCTTGTAATCCCAGCACTTTGGGAGGCCGAGGCAGGCGAATCACGAGGTCAGGAGATCGAGACCACGGTGAAACCCCGTCTCTACTAAAAAATATAAAAAATTAGCCGGGCGTGGTGGCGGGCGCCTGTAGTCCCAGCTACTCGGAGAGGCTGAGGCAGGAGAATGGCGTGAACCCGGGAGGCGGAGCTTGCAGTGAGCCGAGATTGCGCCACTGAACTCCAGCCTGGGCGACAGAGCGAGACTCTGTCTCAAAAAAAAAAAAAAAAAAAAAAAAAAAGAATCCAGACAACCAAGTTCATGGGAATTTTGTGTAAAATAAAAGATAGCATGCCTGAGGGAGAGCCTGGTGCCTTTGCTATGGATTAATATGCACTTTCTGAAAACTATAAAGCCTGGGAAACATTTTAGTTTTTGTTAAGGTTCTAAACTGTGTTACAGATACTTGTGAGACTTTTAAAATCAGAGTAAGTATGTTCTTACATAAGGCCTTTCTTAGGAATTATGTGTATATAAATCTTTGAAATATCTTTATATACCTGGTTTTAGTTTCCAACTGTGTTAGACATGAGTTTGCTAGATCCATGATCTCTAGATGGTTTACTTAAATAGGCTGGGTGTGGTGGCTCACGCCTGTAATCCCAGCACTTTGGGAGGCCGAGGCAGGCAGATCACGAAGTCAGGAGATCAAGACCATCCTGGCTAACATGGTGAAACCCCATCTCTACTAAAAAATACAAAAAAGTAGCCAGGCGTGGAGGTGGGTGCCTATAGTCCCAGCTACTCAGGAGGCTGGGGCAGGAGAATGGTGTGAACCCGGGAGGCGGAGCTTGCAGTGAGCCGAGATCGTGCCACTGCACTCCAGCCTGAGTGACAAAGCGAGACTCTGTCTCAATAAATAAATAAATAAAAATAAGCCTGTGGCCTGTTTTGAGGGAAAAGTAACATAACTCTGATAATTAATTATGATAATAACTGTGATAGTTAAAAGTGTGTCATTTTAAAGATTTCCCAAACCACACCACTAAATTTGTTTTATGAATTGATTTTATTTTATTTGAAATTATATAATGTAGTCAACTGCATATGGAAGTTTGTTCTTGTTTCTTTGTCAATAACCTTACCAGTTTTATAATGCAGTTTTCAATGGAATTAAACACAAAGAACTTGAAAGCAGTCAGTTACAAAACGGTAGTTGTGGTCAAGTAGTTTTAATATGTAAATTTGCAAGTTTTTGGAGAACCCCCAAACTCATTCTCCACTGGAGTTAGGAGGGCCTGTGGTAGACAACATGAATCATAAAAATAAGCCTGGAGAGTTTGTTATTAAGGGGCATAGCGTTAATTTTTGCAGTCTTAAAATTATACTTCTTGACTTCTGAATGTCTCTTATTTGCGTGCACTGACAAAATTCTATTTGTTTACTTTTAATGCTAATAAAATAGATTATAAAGTAAGCTGGAACTTTGTTGTTTTAACCTCCATCCTGTCAAGGCCAATGTAATCTCTTTTACTCTTTACGTTTAAATATTTTTTTCTCACCGATCACCACATTTAATATGAGGTTATTATGAACTTATATATACCATGGTAATGGTTACTGAAAGTAAATGGAAACAAGATGGCTACTGTGCTCTATAATGACACAAGGGAAAGAAAAAAAAACTGCACTTCTACAAGTATAACATGAGAAAACTATTAAAGTATATATGCGTTTGTATGTATGTATAGATATCTAGATATAGATATATCCTGTATTTATGAAGAGGTTTTCCTATTAAGAAATTGTTATTAGAGAGATTTAGATGTACTTAATTTGTCTTTCTCTGTTTCTTCCATTCATTTATTTAACACAGATGCTTAAAATTTCAAAAACTTTCCTGTGTATCAAATATTAAATTACATTGTTAGTCTTTTCTTTAGGGAAAATTACCAATATCCTAAAACACATTTTTGTATCTTTGTAACTGATAATAAATTTTATATCAATTAATTTCTTATAAAGTGGCCACGCACAGTGCCTCATACTTGTAATCCGAATACTTTGGGAGGCTGAGGCCAAATGGCTTAAGCCCAGGAGTTTGAGACAGCCTGGGTAACATAGTGAGACCTCGTCCCTACAAAAAAAAAAAAAAAAAGTGTGTAAGGAGTGAGGCCAGGTACAATGGCTCACTCCTATAATTCCAACACTCTGGGAAGCTGAGGTGGGAGGATCGCTTGAGCTCAGGAGTTCAAGACCAGCCTGGATAACATGTCTACTAAAAGTCAAAAAAAAGCGCATCCCTGTAGTCCTAGCGACGCAGGAGGCTGAGCCCGGGTGTTCAAGGTTGCAGTGAACTGCACCACTGCATTCCCAGCCTGTCCCAGCCTGGGTGACAGAGCAAGACCCTATCTCAAAAGCGTAAGAGTACTGGATCAGCTGGGCGCAGTGGCTCACCCTGTAATCCCAGCACTTTGGGAGGCCGAGGTGGGCGGATCACCTGAGGTCAGGAGTTCAAGACCAGCCTGGCCAATATGGTGAAACCGTGGCTCTACTAAAAATACAAAAATTAGCCAGGCATGGTAGCAGGTGCCTGTAATCGCAGCTACTCGGGAGGCTGAGTCAGGAGAATCGCTTGAACCCGGGAGGCAGAGGTTGCAGTGAGCCAAAATCATGCCATTGCACTACAGCCTGGCAACAGAGTGAGACTCTATCTCAAAAAAAAAAAGTACTGGATCAATTTTTTTTAATGTTAACAGGAATAACAGCTTCCCAGAGTGTTGGAATTATAGGAGTGAGCCATTGTACCTGGCCTCACTCCTTACACATTTTTTTTTTTTTTTGTAGGGACGAGGTCTCACTATGTTACCCAGGCTGTCTCAAACTCCTGGGCTTAAGCCATTCGGCCTCAGCCTCCCAAAGTATTCGGATTACAATATAAGCACCTAATTATTTTTAAACTTTTGAATATATAATTTTTAGATGTAATATTGCCTTAAATTTTGCTTAATGATCGGAAACTATTGACTAAGTATACTTGTATATTTTA
Organism: Hylobates moloch; assembly: GCF_009828535.3. Lineage (NCBI taxonomy): Eukaryota > Metazoa > Chordata > Mammalia > Primates > Hylobatidae > Hylobates > Hylobates moloch. The sequence goes on along the minus strand of NW_026652287.1, from coordinate 98,553,823 downwards.
TAACCAAAAATCTTGATTTATTAGCCTGTATGGCTTCACAGAAAAACTCATAAGATGCAAAATTAATAGTAGTATTTTTCTTCTCAACCTAATTGCAGACCTTTGTATGAATCTGTAACATTGTTCAAATTTTGATATGATGCCATTACACAATAATGATGCTGAAAATTTACCAAACTCAATAAGAAAAAAAAAAACCATCCTTTGTAGACTTACCCCATATTTGCACAGTTGACAAAAGCTCTACAAATTTTCCTAGCACCTGCTCATTTCAATTTATAAGCTATTAATTAATTAATTTTGGGACAGGGTCTCAGTCTGTCACCCAGGCTGGAGTGTAGTGGTGTGATCACAGCTCACTGCAGCTTCAACCTCCTGGGCCCAAGGGATCCTCCCATCTCAGCTCCTCCGATTGCTGGTACTACAGGTGCACACCGCCATGCCCAGCTAATTTTATTTTTTTGTAGAAACAGTCTCATTATGTTGCCCAGGCTGTTCCCAAACTCCTGGGCTGAAGCAGTTCTCCCATCTCGACTTCCCAAAGTGCTGGGATTAGAGGTGTAAGCCACCATACCCAGCCTATAAACTAGTAATTTAATACAAATCAAAATACGCCACCCCAGCTTTACACAGCAGGAGAGGAGAGAACTAACACTTCAGCACCTGTTAAAATGACATACCCACACATATGTCAAGCATTTCTAGGAGATGTACATTCATCATCATCATTCCTTTTTTTTTTTTAAGACAGAGTCTCACTCTGTCCCCAGGCTGGAGTGCAGTGGTGTGATCTCAGCTCACTGCAACCTCCACCTCCCAGGTTCAAGCGATTCTCCTGCCTCAGCCTCCCAAGTAGCTAAGACTACAGGCATGAGCCACCATGCCCAGCTAATTTTTGTATTTTTAGTAGAGATGGTGTTTCTCCATGTTGGCCAGGATGGTCTCGAACATTTGACCTAGTGATCCGTCTGCCTTGGCCTCCCAAAGTGCTGGGATTACAGACATGAGCCACTGTGTCCAGCCTTCATTATTGTCATCATAATAGCTCTATATATTGACTACCTACCTTATGCCAGTCATTATCACTAATCCTTACTACACCTTTGCTAGCTATTAGACCCATTTTACAAATAAGGAAATGGAGACTTAGGAACACTGGGAACCTTGCAGTCACACTGTAGACCTAGGTCTGTTCAATTCCAGAGGCCAAGGACATCTCACTACACCGCGGAGCCTGCTACTGTTCAACTAGGGGAGAAAAATCACAACAAATCTGCTGTTAGTAGAACTATCTCGATAACTCAAAAAGCAATAATTGAGTCAAATGTGTTCTCTACCATGTTGCCATTAAACCAGACTCAGTCCCTCAAAAGCTGTAGCTGTGCTCTAAAATTGTTTGGCCCTTGAGCATAAGAAGGAATCAATAAATGAATAAATGTTGGAGAAGAGGAGAAAGCAGTGCTGAGTCCTAGGCTGTACTCCTCTAATCTATTAATAGGTTTTGCCACTGCATATTCTGGGCACTTTATTTTAAGGCTTAGGTTTGTTTTGTTTTGTTTTGTTTTGTTTTGTTTTGTTTTGTTTTTTGAGACAAAGTCTTGCTGTGTCGCCCAGGCTGGAGTGCAGTGGCATAATCTTGGTTCACTACAACCTCCGCCTTCTGGGTTTAAGCAATTCTCTTGCCTCAGCCTCCCAAGTACCTGGGATTACAGGTGCCTGTCACCACACCCGGCTCATTTTTTGTATTTTTAGTAGAGACGGGGTTTCACCATGTTGGCCAGGCTGATCTCGAACTCCGGACCTCAGGTGATCCGCCCACCTTGGCCTCCCAAAGTGCTGGGATTACAGGCATAAGCCACCACGCCCAGCCACTAGGGCTTAGTTTTAAATAGTAAAAGGAGAGAATTATATCAATAATCCCTAAGATGCCTTCTGGCTTTAAGTGGTTTTATATACTTATTTACCCTTTTTTTAATATAAAAAAAAGTAGAGATGAGGGTCTCTCTATGTTGCCCAGGCTGGTCTCAAACTCCTGACCTCAATGGATCCTCCGTCCTTGGCCTCCCAAAGTGCTGGGATAACAGGCGTGAGCCACTGCGCCTGATCTAAATGGTTTTAAATTATACAGATCAATAAAACTTCCAGGTCCTTTAATAGAATTCAAAGATCCTAGCTGGGCTCAGTGGCCCACGCCTGTAATTTCCGCACTTTGGGAGGCTGAGGTGGGTGGATCACGAGGTCAGGAGATCGAGACCATCCTGGCCAACATGGTGAAACCTTTGTCTCTACTAAAAATACAAAATTAGCTGGGCGTGATGGTGAGTGCCTGTAATCCCAGCTACTTGGGAGGCTGAGGCAGGAGAATCTCTTGAACCCAGGAGGCAGAGGTTGCCGTGAGCTGAGAAGGCGCTGCTGCACTCCAGCCTGGGCGACAGAGCAAGACTCTGTCTCAAAAAAAAAAAAATCCTTTAGCAAGTTTTTGAAAGCAGATTGGACCCAGAAATCATATTCTTGAACCATGTTGCTGTGCTTGTAGATCCAGGCAATGTTTAACATTACAGGACAGCATCTAGCCTCATACCTTGAATATATGATAGGAATTTAATAAATATTCTGGCCGGGGGCAGAGGCTCATGCCTGTAATCCCAGCACTTTGGGAGTCTGAGGTGGGCGGACTACTTGAGGTCAGGAGTTTGCAACATGGTGAAATCCCGTCTAAAAAAAATAAACGGGTGTGGTGGTGATGCCTATAATCCAGTATTGGGGAGGCGAGAGATCGTTGAATTGGAGGCAGAGTTGCAGTGAGCAGATTGACCATGATCCCGCCTGGGCAATGTGAGATCCATCAATAATAAAAAATAATAATAATAAAATAATAATAATAATCAATCACCGATTTTTTTTTTTTTTTTTCGAGGAAGGTCTGTTCTGTCCGCCAGATGAGTGCAGTGGATGATCTCAGTCATGAATGCCCAGCTATTTTTGTAGAGATGGAGTTTCACCATGTTGCCCAGGCTGGTCTTGAACTCCTGAGCTCAAGTGATCCATCCACCCCACCTCACAAAGTGCTGGGATTACAGGCGTGAGCCACCATCCCCAGCCTTCAACGATATGCTGTTTTCAGCTACTGATAGACTCAACTCTTCTATCCATCCTAGGCAAATAGGTTAACCAAGCCCGAAGTAATTTTTTAAATAATTTAATACAACAATCTCTAGACTATTACCACACTGTATTGAGCTTCTATTTTCGTAAAGATCAATAGAAGTTCACAACAGATTGCTATTATAAACAACCAAGTGAAACAAAGAGGTTTACTAACAGCTTCTTCCTAATAATCTGATTCTTCTAAGAATAAGCTAAGCTCATTCATCAACATCTTAATTGTTTAATTGCTATTAAGCTACTTTTACCAGAGTAGATACATTAATAAATGATAACCTGGTAATGAAATAGATGAAAGTAGCCATCTAGTCCTTTCTCCCTTGGGAGATTGTTTCATCAAATACACTATATTGCAAAACTTCCTCCTTAAAAATAAAATGTGATTTTGCAATCACTTCTTGGTTTCCTTCCTATTTGTGGCTACTGCTTAATGTCATACCCACAGGAACATTTTCACAAGCTCACTTCCCTACCAAAAAACACATTTTGGGCCACCTTATTCACCAATAATTAATTTCAGCATAAAGCGATTGAGGAGAAAAATCCTCAAGTGTATTTTGAAATTAAACATTTATGATGGGGCGAAGTGGGGGAGTTACTACTTAGAATTATTTTGTCCTACCGTCCCATTTCTGTACTTCATTATAATTATTTTGCAACTATATGGCTCTGCTTTTTAAAGCTGCCCTCAAAATAATATTCTGAGCATAATTCATTTTTATTTGTGTTAAGTAAAACTAAATGTATGATAACCAAAATAATCTCAAAAGGTTGGCATTAGCCAAGTAATCCAAATACAATTTAAGAAAGATAATTCAAGCTAGGTGTGGTGGCTTACGCCTGTAATCCCAGCACTTTGGGAGGATCACTTGAGCCAGGAGTTCAAGACCAGCCTGGGCAGCATAGTGAGACCCCCATCTCAAATTTTTTTTTTTTTGAGACGGAGTCACTCTGTCACCAAGGCTGGAGTGCAGTGGCACAATCTTGGCTCACTGCAAGCTCTGCCTCCTGGGTTCACACCATTCTTCTGCCTCAGCCTCCCGAGTAGCTGAAACTACAGGCGCCCACCACTACGCCCAGCTAATTTTTTGTATTTTTAGTAGAGACGGGGTTTCACTGCATTAGCCAGGATGGTCTCGATCTCCTGACCTCGTGATCCGCCCACCTTGGCCTCCCAAAGTGCTGGGATTACAGGCGTGAGCCACCACACCTGGCCTCAATTGTTTTTTTTAAGAAAGATAATTAATAAGAAAACATTGAAGAAATACACAATTATTTTAGAAAAAAAGATATCTTTAGATTAAACTGCATATTTAATTTTGTAAAAATGTTTTACAGTCTGATTGTTTTTATAACTTTTAATTTCAATTTTTTTGTTTTAGAGATGGGGGTCTTGCTATGTGCCAGGCTGGAGCACAGTTGGTATTCATAGGCGCAATCATAGCACACTACAGCGTCAAACTCCTGGACTCAAGCTTTTTTATTTCTTCTTTTCTGAGTTTTAAGTAATACATTTATCGACATTCTGTGTCCCAAACTAAACTACAAACTCCCTAAAAGCAGAGATTGTTCTTGATCATACTAGCACATACTGTAGTACAGTATATGTGGTCAAATCAAACTAGTTTTGGTTATTAATAGAAAGTTATAATTTCCCATTTTACAACATAGTACTTTCCTAGAAAACAAGCTGAAAGTTAAATGTGCAGAAGTCAAATGATTGACTTACACATTATAAATGGGATTCTTTTTCCAGAGTAATTACTGTATATCTGTCTATGGGCATACGCATTAGCAATGTATTTCTAGCCATTTTACATTTGTTTCTTAATTTATTTTTCTTCATAATTGAGCGCACAGTCCATAGGCTAATCTTCTGGTTGAAGCTAAATAGTCTTACCTGATTTCCATCTTTGTTTCAATTGTCCAACTTTATCCAACTTTGTATTGTTTATGAGATCTACCCATCTTATCACTATGTAATTTTCCCTTCTTCATTTTATTAACTGATGGCACATTGCAATAAAATGTCAAATATTTAAAGTTCAATAAAATACTCAACTCCCCAACACTGCTATATAGGCACGTACATGTGCGTGCACAGACACAGGACCATCACCACAAACAACAACAAAAATAACAACTCAAAATGTTGCCAGACACTGGGGTGGCTCAAAATGTTTATCAGTTAATGTGTCCAAGTTAAATCAAGATAACAATTTAAGAGCTTTCAGTTCATAATGTATAGTGGGGAAGAAGGATGGCATTGAAACATACAAAAGTTGAAAAACAGCTGCATTTGGAATCAGAATTTTAGAACCTTGGAAATTATTTTCTTTTACTTATCTGTCTTCTCTACTAAACTAAGTTGAGGCCACAACTCGAGTTATACTCATCTTTATGTTCCTCATATTTTGCATGCCTAACAACCTACTAGGAACTTGAGAATTAGTTGAATTATTCAAGGTCTCATGGATAGTTAGATAGGCCAGAAAACTGTTCATAAAAGTTACAGGCCAATAAAGCATAGACATATAGTCTTGGACATTGGTCCCTTCATTCTAGCATTTGCTATAACTTGTTTGCAGTTGCCTTAGACCCCGAATAGCCAAAGCAATCTTGAGCAAAAAGAACAAAGCTGGAGACATCACACTACCTGATCTCAAAATATACTACAAAGCTGTAGTAATCCAAACAGCATGAACTAGCATTTAAAAAAAACATAGACTAATGGAACAGAATAGAGAGCCCAGAAATACTTCTACAAGTGTATGTTCAAATGATTCTCATCCAAGTTGCCAAGAACACACAATGAGGAAAGGACATCTCTTTAATAAATGCTGTTGAGAAAACTGGATATCCTATGCAGAAGAATGAAACTGGACCCTTATGTCAAACCATATACAAAAACCAATTCAAAATGAATTAAAGACTTAAATGTAACACCAGAAATTGAAAACTACTGGAAGAAAACGTGAGGAAAAAGCTTCTTGACATTAGTCTTGGCAAAGATTTTTTTGAATAGAACCCAAAAAGAACACGCAACAGAAGCAAAAATAGATAAATATGATTGTGTCAAACTAAAAAGCTTCTGTACAGAAAAGGAAACAGTCAACAGAGTGAAGAGACAACCAATACAATGGGAGAAAGCACTCATGAACCATAAATCTGAGAATGGCTTAATATCCAAAATATATAAGGAACTCAATAGCAAAAAAAAAAACCCGATTGAACAATGGGCTATGGACATGAATAGACATTTCTGAAAAGAAGACACAGTAATGGCCAACAGGTATATGGAAAAAATGCTCAACATCACTAATTATCAGGGAAATGAAAAATTAAAACCACAGTGAGATATCAACTCACACCTGTTAGATATTTATTATCAAAAAGACAAAAGATAACAAGTGTTGGTGAGAATGTGGAAGGGAACCATTGTACACTGCAGGTGGGCATGTATAGCCATTATGGAAAACAGTGTGGAGGTTCCTCAAAAAAAAAAAACTAAGAATAATCATATGATCCAGCAATACCACTTCTGGATATATATCCAAAAGAAATGAATCAGTATGTCACGGAGTTATCTGCACTCCCATATTCATTGCAGCATTAGTCCCAATAGCCAAGATATGTAGAATCAACCTAAGTGTCAATCAACAGATGAATGGATAAATAACACACACGCACACACACACAATGCTGTTCTGCCTTTAAAAAGAAGGAAATCCTGTTATTTGTGACTACATGGATGAACCTAAAGGATATTATGCTAAGTGGAATGAACCAGGCACAGAAAGACAAACACTGCATGATCCAATTACATGTGGAATCTAAAAAAGTCAGACTCATAGAAGTACAGAGTAGAATGGTGGTTAGGAGGGACTGGAGGGGACAGGGTAGGGCAATAGAGAGATGTTGATTAAAGAATACAAAGTTTCAGTTAAACAGGATGAATAAGTTCTGGAGATCTATTGTATAGTATGATGACTATAAATAATAATAATATTTACTTGAAAATTGCTAAAAGGCCGGGCGCGATGGCTCACGCCATATAATCTTAGCACTTTGGGAGGCCGAGGCGGGCGAATCACTTGAGATTAGGAGTTTCAGACCAGCCTAGCCAACATGGTGAAACCCTGTCACTACTAAACAAAAATTAGCCAGGTGTGGTGGTGCACAACTGTGGTACCATCTACTCTGGAGACTGAGGCAGGAGAATCACTTGAACCCAGGAGGTAGAGGTTGCAGTGAGCAGAGATGGGGCCATTGCATTCCAGCCTGGGTACAGAGTGAGTGAGACTTCCATCTCCACAAAAAAGAGAGAATTTCTAGGAGACTAGATCTTAAATATTCTTACTACAAAAAAAATACATGAGGTGATATGTTCATTAGCTTGATTTAATCATTTGCAATATGTGTGTAGATATGTATATCAAAACATTACATTGTACACAATAAATATATACAATTTTAATTTGTCAATTATACCTTAATAAAGCTGAAATAAAAAAGAACTTATGTTGCCTTATCTCACCCGGCAAAGCTCAATTGGAAGAAACTTCCTTTTCCCTTCTCCAGCAACTGAAAAACCACATCACTGTCTCATGTAGCTCATTTTATTACTGTACAGAAGACCAACTGTGAAAATATTATAATGTAAAAAATGTAATTTCCAGTGACATTTCATGAAATTTTCATAATGTTTCCTTCTTATTCATTAGTAATTCACTTACATTGCTCTAAATTCTCTTACTTTTGAAGTAGTCTTTTACCATATGCTTTCCAGAAGAACAGTAAAATGTAGTTAAAAAATAACATAAGGCAGGGCGTGGTGGCTCACGCCTGTAATCCCAGGCATGGATTTAGGAGGCCGAGTTGAGCAGATAACCAGAGGTCAGGAGTTCAAGACCAGCCTGTCCAACATAGTGAAGACCCGTCTCTACTAAAAATACAAAAAAAGTTAGCTGAGGTGGGGGCGGGTGCCTGTAATCCCAGCTACTTGGGAGGCTGAGTCAGGAGAATCACTTGAACCCAGGAGGTGGAGGTTGCAGTGAGCCGAGATCGTGCCACTGCACTCCATCCTGGGTAACAGAACAAGCCTCTGTCTCAAAAAAAAATTAAAATTAAAAAGAAATATAAAATTTAAGATGAATTTTAAATGTTAAGCTTCTAATAAATTTAATCATTGTGATATTATATTTTCTTACAGTGGCAGAAATCTGAAGCTATCATGGAACAATTGAAGTCTTTTCAAATAATTGCTCATCTAAAGCATCTACAGGAAGAAATTAATGAGGTAAAAACTTGGTCCAACAGGATAACTGAAAAACAGGATATACTGAAGAACAATCTGACAACGCTTTCTCAAGACATTACAAAAGTAGACCAAAGTACAACTTCCATGGCAAAAGATGTTGGTCTCAAGATTACAAGTGTAAAAACAGATATACGACGGATTTCAGGTTTAGTAACTGATGTAATATCATTGACAGATTCTGTGCAAGAATTAGAAAATAAAATAGAAAAAGTAGAAAAAAATACAGTAAAAAACATAGGTGATCTTCTTTCAAGTAGTATTGATCGAACAGCAATGCTCCGAAAGACAGCATCTGAAAATTCACAAAGAATTAACTCTGTTAAGAAGACGCTAACTGAACTAAAGAGTGACTTCGACAAACATACAGATAGATTTCTAAGCTTAGAAAGTGACAGAGCCAAAGTTCTGAAGACAGTGACTTTTGCAAATGATCTGAAACCAAAGGTGTATAATCTAAAGAAGGACTTTTCCCGTTTAGAACCATTAGTAAATGATTTAACACTACGCATTGGGAGATTGGTTACCGACTTACTACAAAGAGAGAAAGAAATTGCTTTCTTAAATGAAAAAATATCTAATTTAACAATAGTCCAAGCTGAGATTAAGGATATTAAAGATGAAATAGCACAATTTCAGATATGAATTAGTTTGACATTATTGAGATTAGACTAAGGTAATTTTTTTAATGGGACCTCTCATGAGAAGACTGGTAAATCAGAAGTAATGATATTTTGGAGTAAAAGTCATTTTATATTTAATCCTATTTTGTACAGTAAAAATAAAACTTTTAAACAGGTTGATTTTCCAAAATAAATATGCTAAAACCTATTTTTGCAACTTTATATAGCAAGAACTTTATCCATCCTTCTGACATACATGTTGTTACACACAGACACACACACACACACAGGAGAAGCAGAATGTGCTAGTAGCATGGGGAGATCTCAAAGGGGCAGGATCTGAATCCCCACTTGCCCTCTCTGGCTGCCAGGGAGCCCAGCATGTGTGTTTGGGGACCTAACTGAAGAACTACCCCTCAGGGGACAGGGCTGCGGCATTCATTATCCAGTTAGAGGAAGAGAAACTAGAAAGGTCACAGACAGTGAGCTGCAGGGGAAAAAAAAATAAGCCTGTCTAGGTCCTTCATGGCTTTAGGAAACAGGGAAAGGAACAGTAGTGTCTCGGTCTATTTGGGCTGGTGTATACAGTATAGCAAGAACTTTAGGTAGCCTGTCACTAACAAATTTATTTCTCACTAGAACAGTGAGGCTGGAAAGTCTGAGATCAAGGTGCTGGCAGATTCAGTGTCTAGTGTGGGCCCACTTCCTGGTTCATAGCACCTTCTAGCTGTGTCCTCACGTGGTGGAAGGGCAAGCAGCAATCTGGGGCCTCTTTTATAAGGGCACTAATCCTGTCCATGAAGACTCCTACCTTGTGACCTAATCACCTCCCAGATGTCTCACATTGGATTTCAATGTGTGAATTTTGGGGAGACACATTCAGGCCATAGCAAGTAAGTTACTTAATAAAAGTGGTTAGAAAGTGGCTTCTAGAGCAAGGGTTGTGGGGGAGGGTGTAGATTGAAGGGGGCTTGCCAAGCCTCAGACAGACTCTGCCTCAAAGCAACACAACTCATGTGTGATGATGATGTGACCAGAAGTAGCCAAATCAACTAGAGAAGGAGGCTGTAAGTCCGGGCACCGTGGCTCACGCCTGTAATCCCAGCACTTTGGGAGGCCGAGGAGGGTGTAACACCTGAGGTCAGGAGTTCGAGACCAGCCTGGCCAACATGGTGAAACCACGTCTCTATTAAAAATACAAAAATTAGCCGGGCAAGGTGGTGGGCACCTGTTATCCCAGGGAAGCTGAGGCAGGAGAATCGCTTGAACCCAGGAGGCAAAGGTTGCAGTGATCAGAGATCGCACCATTGCACTCCAGCCTGGGAGACTGGGAGACAGTGCAAGACTACATCTCAGGGGAAAAAAAAAAAAAGGCGGCTCTAACAGCACTGGCAAAAGTTTTATCAATTCCAATTACATAAAACTTTAGAAAATGCAAAGTAATCTAAAGTGACAGAAAGTAGATCTGTGGTTGCTTGTTGCATTAGGATTCTCCAGAGAAACAGAGCCAATAGGATGAATGGATAGACAGATGATTGATAGGTAGGTAGGTAGTAGGTAGGTGGGTGGTGGATGGATGGGTGGATAGATTAGATAGATAGATGATAGATGATAGATAGATAGATAGATGATAGATAGATAGATGATAGATAGATAGATAATTGATTGATTCTAGGAATTGGCTCACATGATTATGGAGGCCAAGAATCCCACAATCTTTCATCTGCAAACTGGAAAACTAGGAAAGCCAGTGGTTTAATTCAGAGTGAGTCTGAAGGCCTGACAACCAAAGGAAGTGATGGCGTAAGTCCTGGTGCAAGATCAAAGGCCCAAAACCAGGAACACTGATGTCTGAGGGCAGGAGAAGATAGATGTCCCAGTTCAAAAAGTAGCAAATTCACCCTTCTGCCTTTTTGTTCTATCCAGGCCCTCAATGGATGGGATGATGCTCACCCACATTAATCAGAGTGATCTTCTTTATGCAGTCTACCAAGTCAAATGCTAAGCTCTTCTGGAAACACTGTCACAGACACACCCAGAAATGTTTTACCAGCTATCTGGGCATCCCTTAGCCCAGGCAGGTTGAAACAAAATTATCCATCACAACTGTGGATAGAGATGGAGACAGGTATAGATTACAAAAAGCCACAAGGAAAAGGAGTGAAGGATGTTTATTATCTTCATTGTGATAGATGTATGTCAAAACTCATCAAAGTGTACTTTTTAAATTTTTATTTATTTTTATTTTTGAGACAGGTTCTCACTCTGTCACCCAGGCTGGAGTGCGGTGGTGTGATCATGGCTCACAGCAGCCTTGACCTCCTGGACTCAAATGATCCTTCCACCTCAGCTTCCTGAGTAGCTGGGACTACAGTCTCAAGCCACCATGCCTGGCTAATTTCTTTTTCTTTTTTCTTTTTTTTGGGAGAGATGGAATCTCCGTATGTTGCCCAGGCTGGTCTTGAACTCCTGGGTTCAAGTGATTCTTCTGCTTTGGCCTCCCAGAGTTCTGGCATTACAGTATACACTTGAAATATTTGTGTTTATATGTGTAATCTCTCATCAATAAATGTTTTTAAGTACAATATAATAACCTAAAGTAAACCTACACAGCATTAGCCCCAGTTTCAAATGCCTAGCGTGAAGGATATCCAGATCCACAGAGCTGGTCACCTCAAAAATAAGAGTTTATGAATTCTGTGTGTTTGTTCTTGTTGTTGTTGTTGTCGTTTTGAGACAGGGTCTCATTTTGTCACCCTAGCTAGAGTGCAGTGGCATGATCATGCCTCATTGCAGCCTCTTGTCCCCTGACCTCAAGCAATCCTCCCACTCAGCCTCCTGAGTAGCTAGGACTACATGAATTCACCACCAACCCCAACTACTTTTTTTTTTTTTTTTTTTTTTTTGTAGAGATGAAGTCTGCCTATACTGCCCAGAGTGGTCTCGAACTCCTGAGGTCAAGCAATCCTCCTGCCTTGGCCTCCCAAAGTGCTGAGATCACAAGTGTCAGCCACTGTGCCTGGCGAGTTTATGAATTCTTTTTATTTTTATTTTTTATTTATTTATTTATTTATTTTTTGAGACGGAGTTTCGCTCTTGTAGCCCAGGCTGGAGTGCAATGGCACGATCTCGGCTCACTGCAACCACCACCTCCCAGGTTCAAGTGATTCTCCTGCCTCAGCCTCCCAAGTAGCTGGGATTACAGGATTGCGCCATCATGCCCAGCTAATTTTTGTATTTTTAGTAGAGACGGGGTTTCACCATGTTGGCCAGGCTAGCCTCGAACTCCTGACCTCAGGTGATCCACCCGCCTCGGCCTCCCAAAGTGCTGGGATTACAGGCGTGAGCCACCGCACCGGGCCTCTTATATTTTTTTGAGAGGGAGTCTTGCTCTGTCGCCCAGGCTGGAGTGCAGTGGTGCAATCTCGGCTAACTGCAAGCTCCGCCTCCCAGGTTCACGCTATTCTCCTGCCTCAGACTCCCGAGTCGCTGGGACCACAGGCGCCCGCCACCACGCCCGGCTGATTTTTTTGTTGTTGTTATTTTTAGTAGAGACGGGGTTTCACCGTGTTAACCAGGATGGTCTCTTATCTCCTGACCTCGTGATCCGCCCGCCTCCGCCTCCCAGAGTGCTGGGATTACAGGTGTGAGCCACCATGCCCGGCTGAGTTCATGAATTCTTATATCAGAGTGGCTCATCACCAATCCTTGGGCTTTTTGCCATGGAAAAGTTAACTATGTACTCTGACTTGGTTCACCTTCTCCAAGCTATTGCCAGGAAATATTTCATATGTTCTGTCTTATTTGAAAAATTGATAACCAGGAACAGTGGCTCACAACTGTAATCCAAGCATTTTGGGAGGCTGAGGCAGGCAGATCACTTGAGCTAATGAGTTTGAGACCAGCCTGGCCAGCATGGTGAATTTCAGCTCTACAAAAAAAATCCAAAAAAATTAGCCAGTGTAGTGTGCATCTGTAGTCCCAGTTAATGGGGAGGGTGAGGTGGGAGAATCGCTTGATGCCAGGAGGTAGAGTCTGCAGTGAGCTATGATCTGCACTCCAGCGTGGGCAACAGTGAGACCCTGTGTCAAAAAAAAAAAAAAAAAAGAAAGAAAAATTGAGTCATTATTACCAGAAACTTGTGTAGTAGTCAGGATTCTCCAGAGAAACAGAAGCAACAGGATGTAGGGGAAGAGAGAGAGAGAGAGGTTTAAGGAATTGGTTCACATGGATTATAGAGGATGGCAAGTCCAAAATCTGCAAGGTGGGCCATCAGTCTGGATCCTCAGGGAAGAGCTGGTGTTGCAGTTCAAGTCTGAAGGCAGAATTCCTTCTTGCTTGGGTTGGAGTGGGGGGGATCACTCTTTTGTTCTATTCAGGCCTTCAACTGACTGAACGTGGATTGCCACTCACATCATGGAGGGCAATCTGCTTTACTCGAGGTCCACTGATTAGAATGTTAATCTCATCCAAAAAACACCCTCACGGGAACATCCAGTATAATGTTAAGCCAAACGTCTGGACATCATGGCCCGGCCAATTGATGGATAAGATTGACTATCACACCTTATCACTGTCTCACCCTTCTAAAGAAGGCTATGGGATATAGCTTACTTGTGAAATAGTTATCTCACCTATGGCCTGTCTCAGTTCCACCTCTGTCTAGTATTCAGACACTGAGGTTACAAGTACATCTAGAATAGGTTGAACAATATTCCGTGTCCCATTACTCGTGTCCACTCATGGGCCCATGATTCTGGTTCTGCCTCTGGATAAATAGCAGTTAGTTTTACCCTCAGTTGTTTCACTCATTTGTTCAAAAACATTTATGAATATGTGTAGAATGCCAGGGTAGGTGCTTCAGTGGATACACAGTGAGGAACTACTAGCTATCATCAAGTGTTCCCTGATCTCACAGAACTTACAGTCAGCCACAACAGGGGTTAGTCAGGGCTCTGTTTTTTTTGTTTTTGTTTTTTTTTTTGAGATGGAGTCTCGCTCTGTTGCCCAGGCTGGAGTGCAGTGGCACGGTCTCGGCTCACTGCACTCCGCCTCCAGGGTTCACACTATTCTCCTGCCTCAGCCTGGGAGGAGTAGCTGGGACTACAGGTGCCTGCCACCATGCCCGGCTAATTTTTTGTATTTTTAGTAGAAACCAGGTTTCACCGTGTTAGCCAGGATGGTCTCTATCTCCTGACCTTGTGATCTGCCCGCCTCGGCCTCCCAAAGTGCTGGGATTACAGGCGCGAGCCACCACGCCTGGTCGACAGGGCTCTCTGTTGTTGTTATTGTTGTTGTTGTTGTTGTTTGAGATGGAGTCTCACTCTGTTGCCCAAGCTGGAGTACAGTGGCGCCATCTCGGCTCACTGCAACCTCTGCCTCCCGGGTTCAAGCAATTTTTCTGCCTCAGCCTCCCGAGTAGCTGGGATTACAGGCACACACTGCCACACCCGGCTAATTTTTTGTATTTCAGTAGAGGCGGGGTTTCACTGTGTTGCCCAGGCTGGTCTTGAACTCCTGAGCTCAGGCAAGCCACCCGCCTCAGCCTCCTAAAGCATTGGGATTACAGGCGTGAGCCACCGCGCCCCAGCCAAGAGCTCTGGTTTTAAGAATCAGCTCATGAAAGAAAAAAAGAAAGAAAAAACAGGCAGGGCATGGTGGCTCACGCTTGTAATTCCAGCACTTTGGGAGGCACAGGTGAGGAATCACTTGAGTTCAGGAGTTCAAGACCAGCCTTGCCAACATGGCAAAACCCTATCTCTACTAAAAATACAAAAATTAGCCGGGCGTGGTGGCAGGCGCCTGTAATCCCAGCTACTTGGGAGGCTGAGGCAGGAGACTCGCTTGAACCTGGGAGGTGGGGGTTGCAGTGAGCCAAGATTGCGCCATTGCACTCCAGCCTAAGTGACAAAGCAAGACTGCGTCTAAAAAAAAAAAGAAAAAAGGGCCGGGCGCGGTGGCTCACGCTTGTAATCCCAGCACTTTAGGAGGCCGAGGCGGGCGGATCACGAGGTCAGAAGATCGAGACCACAGTGAAACCCCGTCTCTACTAAAAATACAAAAAATTAGCCGGGCGTGGTGGCGGGCACCTGTAGTCCCAGCTACTTGGAGAGGCTGAGGCGGACGGACTTGCAGTGAGACATGGTCATCTGGCGCCAGCCGAGATCCGTCAAAAAAAAAAAAGGAAAGAAAAAAGGAGGATTTCTTATAAGTATCTCACCAGCATCCCCCCAAAAGAATTGTGGTATAACGTCCTCCTGGGATCTGGAACAAACGGCCAGCATCAGTAGAGGCACTTTCTCTGCCTCAGGGGCCATGTGATCTCGGAAGTTGTTCCTGTTTCTCCGTAGACCCACCCCACTCTGCCAACTTGCTTCCTCTGTGGGTCCCCATCGACCAAACGCCAAGCTTGGGAGGAAGTCTTTTTTTTATTTTTTGAGACACAGTCTCGCTCTGTCACCCAGGCTGGAGTGCAGTGGCACGATCTCGGCTCACTGCAACCTCTGCCTCCTGGGTTCAAGCGATTCTCCTGCCCCGGCCTTCTGAGTAGCTGGGATTACAGATGCCCGCCACCACGCCTAAACTAATTCTTGTATTTTTAGTAGAGACAGGGTTTCACTGTGTTGGCCAGGCTGGTCTCAAACTACTGACCTCGTGATCCACCTGCCAGGGCCTCCCAAAGTGCTGGGATTACAAGTGTGAGCCACCGTGCCTGACCATAATCTTTCTTAAATGCATGTATAGCTCATATTTATTTGATGCTTAATATTAGAATTGTTATTAATTTGGTTATATTTTCGTGACCAGAAATATGTTGTAGGAACTTAACTCATTTATATCAACTAGACTATGGTAAAAATAGTTTCATTATTTGTGATTTCACTTAACGTAACAGTTTCCAATAACCTATTAACATCAAGTACAATGACATTTTGCCGTCAAACTTATCCATGAGTAAAAGTTGGGCATACCGTATTTTCAGACGTTAATGCTTCCTTGAGATTTAGCAGTTTTAACCTTGGCTAATATAGCCCTCTAGTGTTAAGATCATGGGCCTTGGAATAATTATATGGCCTGTTACATGAATTATTTTCCATCTTCAAACTTTGCAATACACTGTATTCTGCAAAGCAAGCTGGCTGATTTGAACATCAAATTATTATTCACAGTATTAGGTAGGAATTATATCTTGTGTAAGAGACACATCCCCAAGGCTCTTTCATTCAGTATAGCGATACTTATTAAGTGACTATTGCATACTGCACTTCAGTGTCTATAAAAACACACATGAAAACTTTGGAATAGCTTTCTAGGAAACTTGTCAGATCACACCTTAATAACCAGGAGATTCATAAACCTTGTCAGTGGTGAGGTTAACATCTCATGCACTTCTTTGAACACCTCTGAGAATGTGAAGTCAGGGCTGGCCTGTAAAAAGACAAATGATTCAACAGATAGTTTGAACTTTTATTTATGTTTAATTTTTTAATTTTTACAAGATGCCGATAGTAGCTGGCTTATTAATGTACATTATTCTTTGATATTTCAGGAAGGCACAGTGTTCAACTGTGAACTACAGAGTCCTGTAAATTTAAAATAACTTTGTTTCTCAACCATGTGATATCCAAGATTTTTCACAATTACTTTGAGATTTTTCCTCATCAGTAATGCAAAGAAAATTGCAATATGATTATACAACTTTTTTTTATTTTTCGAGACAGGTTATCACTCTGTCACCCAGGCTGGAGTGCAGGGGTGTGATTGTAGCTCATTGCAGCCTCAAACTCCTGGGCTCAGATGATCCTCCTTCAGCTTCCTAAGTAGCTGAGATTACAGGCACGTGCCACCATGCCTGGCTAATTTATTTTTTGTAGAGAGAGGGGTCTCACTTTGTTGCCCAGGCTGGTCTCCAACTCCTGGGCTCAAGTGATACCCCACCTGGGCCTCCCAAAGTGCTGGGATTACAGGTATGAACCACTGTGCCCAGCCTGATATACAATTTCTTCCTGAGACAGAGTCTGGCTCTGTCGCCCAGGCTGGAGTGCAGTGGCAAATCTTGGCTCACTGCAACCTCTGCCTCCCAGGTTCAAGCGATTCTCCTGCCTCAGCCTCCCGAGTAGCTGGAATTACAGGCATGCACCACCATCCCTGACCAATTTTTGTTATTTTTAGTAGAGACCTGGAGTTTCATCATGTTGGCCAGGCTGGTCTCGAACTCCTGACCTCAAGCAATCTGCCCACCTCAGCCTCCCAAAGTGCTGGGATTTCAGGAGCGAGCTTTTGCACCTGGCCTGATATACAATTTCTGATGATAAAGCAGCAAAGTATAACTCCTAATTTACCAGTGACTGCTATGCACTTCATTAACATTATGGACATTTCTATCCCAAAAATCATATAGAAATGTTACTTTTTTTTGAGACAGGGTTTCACTCTGTCGCCCAGGCTGGAGTGCAATGGCGTAAACATGGCTCACTGTAGCCTCAACCTCTCGGGCTCAAGCAATCCTCCTGCCTCAGCCTCCCAAATAGTTGAGACTACAGGCATGTGTCACCACACCCCTTAATTTTTGTATTTTTTTTTTCTCACTGTGTTGTCCAGGCTGGTCTCAAACTCCTGGGCTCAAGGCATCCTCCTACCTTGGTCTCCTAAACTGTTAGAATTACAGGCATGAGCCACTGTGCCCAGCCAGAAATGTTAAACTCAGGCCGGGCGCAGTGGCTCACGCTTGTAATCCCAGCACTTTGGGAGGCCGAGGCGGGCGGATCACGAGGTCAGGAGATCGAGACCATGGTGAAACCCCGTCTCTACTAAAAATACAAAAAAAATTAGCCAGGCGTGGTGGCGGGCGCCTGTAGTCCCAGCTACTCGGAGAGGCTGAGGCAGGAGAATGGCGTGAACCCGGGAGGCGGAGCTTGCAGTGAGCCGAGACTGCGCCACTGCACTCCAGCCTGGGCGACAGAGCGAGACTCTGTCTCAAAAAAAAAAAAAAAAAGAAATGTTAAACTCACTTTATGGTTTCAGAACAAGGATCAAATAAAATAAAAACATAAAAAATAAAATATGGTTGGCCAAGTGTGGTGCCTCAGCCCTCTAATCCCAGCCCTTTGGAAGGCCAAGGCAGAAGGCTCACTTGAGCTCAGGAGTTCAAGACTAGCCTTGGCAACATAGCAAGACCTCATCTCTGCTAAAAATAAAAAAATTAGCCAGACATGGTGGTCCACACTTGCAGTCCCAGTTATTCGAGGCTGAGGTGGGAGGATCACTTGGGCTTGGGAGATCGAGGCTGCAGTGAGCTATCATCGTGCCACTGCACTCCAGTCTGGTGACAGAGCGAGACCTTCTCAAAAATAAAATATGGTCCAAACGGGCCAGACAAGGCGGCTACCTGTAATCCTGGCTGCTTTAGGAAGCTGGGGCAGGAAAGTTGCTTGAGACCAGGAATCCGAGACCAGCCTGAGCAACAGCAGGACCCGTCTATGAAAAAACAGGAGCAAGTAGTGGCACATCCCAATTGTGTCAGCTAACTGGGAGGCTGAGGCAGGAGGATCGCTTGAGCCCAGGAGTTCAAGGCTGTACTCCAGCCTGGGTGACAAAGCAAGAACCCTGTTCTCTAGGGGGAAAAAAAAAAAAAAAAAAGTCAAAACATTTCATAAAACTTTCACACAATGGAGGTTTAGTTAAGCTGTTACTCTTCTGTTCAATTTTGTTGCACCTATCAGAAGGCATAATTTCATAAAATCAGGATTCCTTGGCGTTTTAACCACTCTCCAAATATTTGATCCTACTGGAAGTTACTATGCAATGCTATCTTGTCCCTGAATCAACATAATTCAACTATCAGTTTCATATATATATATATATATATATATATATATATATATACACTTTTTTTTTTTTGAGACAGAGTTTCGCTGTTGTTGCACAGGCTGGAGTGCAATGGCGCAATCTCGGCTCACCACAACCTGCGCCTCCCAGGTTCAAGCGATTCTCCTGCCTCAGCCTCCTGAGTAGCTGAGATTACAGGCATGCGCCACCACTGCAGCTAATTTTGTATTTTTAGTAGAGACAGGATTTCTCCATGTTGGTCAGGCTGGTCTTGAACTCCCAACCTCAGGTGATCCACCCGCCTCGGCCTCCCAAAATGCTGGGATTACAGGCATTAGCCACTGTGCCTGGCAGTTTCATGTATTCTTACTCCACTGGGTTCTGCTTTATAGTATTGACAGTAGACATTTCATTAAATGAAATGTAAAAAGAACACCAATACATATATATTAAAATTTTCTTACTAGAATCTTTTAGCATAATTTAAAAACCTGAAATGAGAATTCACATCACTTTAAGTGGGCCTCTTACTTGGGTTTTGAGGATGAAGTGGCTTTCTCTCTCAGAAATAGCTTTGAACTATAACTCTAGTAACTACAGATGGCAGGCTCCATAGCTTGAACACAGCACATTTTATATCAATGCCCACAAATAAAACCTATTATAACTCTTAGGAAATAAAACTTGAATCCTGATTGGCAGAACTGCCTCGGTGAGGGCTGGCTGAACTGCATACCCAAAATGTTTTAGATCTACGGTCCACTTTCATGTTGGCTGCACTAACGCGTTTCTACTTGCTCTTCTTACATGTTGACTGACATTCCTCTCAGGAAGAGGTGGAGACTATGTTCCTTTTTCCTGAATCTGGAACTTGGTCTCTGAGACATCACTGTTGTAACCAAGAGTATGGTAAAAGTGATGTTATGTGACATTGAAAGATAAGTCCTAAAAAGCCAACTCTGCCAAGCTCTATTGGAGCCCCAAAATACCACCTAAGTCCAGCTGCCCTGAAGCCACCATGCTAGAGACTTTGGGGAAAGACTATACCACTAATAGAGAAAAGCACAAAGAGCATCCTTTCGGCTCCGAAGTGAAAAGCTTCATGAGACTCAGAACCAGAAGAGTCTGATACTCCCGAGTTCTTCCCCCATAGAAAAGCTTATCATACGCCATTAATCTTTGGATGCTTTGCTAACATAGCAAGAAATAAATATACAGCTGATACCGCTAAGCACCACAGCCACCACTGGGTTGGGTTCAGAAGACACCCTACTTTACCTTTTTAAAGTTTGGTCCAAATTTGTACCTACAACTCTTCCTTTTTCCCTGCAGCACAGGTGAAATGTTGGAACCTTTAACAAGTTCAGGCAATGATGATATAAAAAAGTTAACATGCAACTAGCTGCACTGGCTTCTAAATTGAGTTCACTGACCTTACCATGAGTTTGTAGTAACATTTCTCTCCAATCTCTGAAAAAGTTTTTCTCTCCAGGCCATCTGTACGCTTTATGCAGGGACTGTTAACCAACCCACGTATTACACGTAAGGACTCTAGGTAAAATCTAGGGTTTGAAAAACAGCATGTTATATATTATACCAGGTTTTTGGGTTTTTTTTCCAGTGGTGGGCTGTCATTACAAAAGATTGAACTTTTATATACTTCCTAATCAAACTTAAGGGGAATCTAAACACAAAAACTAATTCACTTTCTAGGAGCTCTTTAAAAATGGGCTTAAACCTACAATCCAATCTCCTATCTGAGTATGATGGAATGCTTTTTCCCCAGTGGCATTCATGTAGTTCAGCTATCAAGCAGTACCACCTTTCTTAAAATACCACACTGAAAATAGTTTAATTTTCTGTAATTTAAAAAGTCAGAGCCAGGCGCGGTGGCTCACGCCTATCATCCCAGCACTTTGGGAGGCTGAGGCGGGCCGATCACCTGAGGTTGGAAGTTTGAGACAGCCTGACCAACACAGGGAAACCCCAGCCTCTACTAAAAATACAAAATTAGCTGGACGTGGTGGCGCATGCCTGAAATCCCAGCTACTCGGGAGGCTGAGGCAGAACAATCGCTTGAACCTGGGAGGCAGAGGTTGCAGTGAGGCGAGATCGTGACACTGCACTCCAGTCTGGGCAACAAGAGTGAAACTCCGTCTCAAACAAACCAAAAAAAAAAGTCAGATCTGTGTAAAGACAATTAGTGTACCTGAAAATTGTTTTCAGCTTTCAATCACTTCGGTCCTTTACTATCATTCTAAGAATCAGCCTAATTTGGGTTGCCTTGTCTTACAAATAAGGAATAGCAAACTCACCAACATAAAAAAAGTGTAGTACATGCTGCAAAAATGTAAGTATACACTGACATTTACTTGCCAAAATAACCACAAATGACTACACATATTTAACTATAATTAAATCAAGTTTTTAGAAATTTAAAGTCTGCTTCCCTAGAAATACAGGAACTCTGTGTGATAAAACTTGAGACATGACAATTTCTGAATAGCAACTGGAATATTCAACCAACAATGGTCAGTTTTGTATTTTTTCCTTAACTTATACTTCATTCTTTCCAACTATTTTAAAGCTAAATCTTTTTTTAAAAAGTTTTTAAAATAAGTCACAGGCAAATCATGAAGAGTTGGGTTTATTTCAACAGTAAATTTGAAACTCTTGCCTTAAGCAAGAGTACTACAGTAATTATATCAGGAATAGACAATTTCCTACACTGTCAAATATATAAAAGTTCCTTTTGCACTTTCTTCAACACTGATCAACAAGCAGATTCAGTCCACATTTGCTTTGATCTAACTACTGAGTTAACCCAAGCTTCTTCTTCAGAGACTCTGGCATCTCGGGTGGAGGAGGGCGAGGGAGCCTGAAGTAGACCTTCACCGAGTCATAGATAAACCACTGTAGTGCAGTCAGGGTACCAATCATGATGATACGGGCAAACAGTCCCTTCCACACACCTGGTTCAAACAGGAAACGCAAATGAAAAAAATGCAACATATCCAAAACTGTTGTTCTTTCTTTCAAGAAAAAAACATCATCCTACCTTTAAATCCAAGTCTCTTGAGGACCTGAGAAGCACTGCTACCTTTTTCTTTATTCAACACAGATACCACAGAATCAGCAGGGTGAGAAACAATTGCACAAAAGACTCCAGCTGAAAAAAGATAAAGGATCCCATACAGTGCCAGTTAAAAACAAAACTTCACAGAGCCAATAATCATTTTCATGACTTTAAAATAATATTTTTCTAGTTCTAAAATAAAAATCGGACTCAGGGTGACACACGTAGTTATCAAACTGTCTATCCTATGCAAAACGGAACAATCTTTTAAGTTTTTCAGATTTTATTCAACACTTTCTGTATAAAATTCTTAATAAACAACAACAAAAAAATGGTGCAACAGTAAGATCAACACATTCCCAAGCCTAATAATGACATCCCATAAAACAACCCTTTTAGGAACTAGTTAGCAAGTATTTATGAATCCTAAAAAGCATATAGAATGTTATGGGAAGATAAAACTGCTTTATAGGCCGGGCACATCACTTGAGGTCAGGAGTTTGAGACCAGCCCGGTCAACATGGTGAAACCCCATCTCTACTAAAAATACAAAAATCAGGCCAGGCGCGGTGGCTCACACCTGTAATCCCAGCACTTTGGGAGGCCGAGGCGGGCGGATCACCTGGGGCCAGGAGTTTGAGACCAGCCTGGCCAACATGATGAAACCCCGTCTCTACTAAAAACACTAAAAATTAGCAGGGCGTAGTGGCAGACGCCTGTAATCCCAGCTACTCAGGAGGCTGAGAGAGGAGAATCGCTTGAACCCGGGAGGCAGAGGCTGCAGTGAGCCAAGATTGCACCATTGCACTCCAGCCTGGACAACAAGGGTAAAACTCCGTCTCAAAAAAAACAAAAAACAAAAACAAAAATCAGCCGGGCGTGGCGGTGCATGCCTGTCCCAGCTACTTGGGAAGCTGAGGCAGAAGAATCACTTGAACCCAGGAGGAGGAGGTTGCAGTGAGCTATTATCACGCCATTGCACTCCAGCCTGGGCAACAGAGGGAGACTATGCCTCAGGGAAACCAAAAAAACAAAAACACTGCTTTATAACCTTCGGAATATTTTTCCCTCTCAAAAAACACCAATAATGGAAATGATTATTTGTTCATAATTTCAGACAAATGTGTTCTAAGTAATTCATACCTATGTAACCTGCTACAAATGTTACAACCAGCTGCTCTGGCTTTGAACATTCACTGCGGGGCTTAGGAACCACAAACTTGTACAGTGCTTCAACAGTACGTTCAAAGCAGGCAAACTTCATCATGGTGTATGGTATCTGTCTCATCCAGAGAGGAGCAACCCCCTTGTAGAATCTAGGAAATCAAGAGGCTTGTTTTACACAGTTGCATATACTCATCTATCAGAGACTGCCATTATTAACAGAAATGTCCGCACACGAGTCGAGTCCTGATAGTAACAAATGGCAGCATAAATGCATGTCATTTCTATCAGAACGTTAGACTAACATGCAGGTATATTTCTCTTACATGCCAATGACTCAAGCACCTTTGACTATACAACCAAAAAAGTTGCTGGATGTTTCTTTGACTGGAACCACAAGAAATAAGAAGTTTACAAGTGGAACTCAGTTCAAGATTCATCCACAAAGGTGGATCTAAGGAAGCATGTTGTGGTCATGGAAATTCTTAGCTGTGAATAGATCACAAGGATACTCACAAGCCCCCCCCCTAAAAGTTAATAGTAAATGTTCAGGCCAAATATCAACTCATTTGCAGACTGACAAATGGTCCTTACTCTAGGGAAAAAAAAAAAAACCTCAGTCCAGGGCTCAAATCATGTATTAACTTATCTTTACCTCTCAAGTTTATGTTCTACATACAGGTAAATAGACATTAAATATTATAATAGTCTTTTTAAAAAGTCTGGTAGGCTTGGCCGGGCGCGGTGGCTCATGCCTGATACACTCACCTGGTGAAAACGACTCCCTCTCAAAAAAAAAAAAAAAAAAAAAAAAATCTGGTAGGCTTAAACTAAAAGAATGTACACCTTAATCCCAGCACTTTGGGAGGCCGAGGCGGGTGGATCACCTGAGGTCAGGAGCTCGAGACCAGCCTGACCAATGTGAAGTCTCTACTAAAAATACAAAATTAGCCAGGCGTGGTGGTGCATGCCTGTAATCCCAGCTATTCAGCAGGCTGAGGCAGGAGAATCACTTGAACCTGGGAGGCGGAGGTTGCGGTGAGCCGAGATAGTGCCATTGCACTCCAGCCTGGACAACAAGAGCAAAACTCCATCTCAAAAAAAAGCCAGGCGTGGTGGTTCACACCTGTAATCTCGGCACTTTGGGAGGTCAAGGTGGACGGATCATGAGGTCAGGAGATGGAGGCCACGGTGAAACCCCGTCTCTACTAAAAAATACAAAAAATTAGCCGGGCGCGGTGGCGGGCGCCTGTAGTCCCAGCTACTTGGGAGGCTGAGGCAGGAGAATGGCGTGAACCTGGGAGGCGGAGCTTGCGGTGAGCCGAGATCGCGCCACTGCACTCTAGCCTGGGTGACAGAGCAAGACTCTGTCTCAAAAAAAAAACCAACAAAAAAAAAAAACGAAGTTCACTTAAAATAAGTACTTTCATAGTATAAATTTTTAAGTGTTTACTTACGCTTTTAGGCCTTCTTCCTTATACATTTTGGGAGCTGCATCCCTCAAAGTGTTGGCATAACCTGGCTGGGTTTGAATTCGAACCTTAGCAGCTTCCATAGGAGCCAGGGCAATGTCAGCAAAGAATTCAGCACTGGCAGAGGCAGCCAAATATAGTGATGTGCGCCAGAGATAAGTATTCTCCTAAAATCCAAAACACAAGGAAGGGACGTGAATTGCTGTTGTGTTGGTTTTCAATTGAAGTGACAGTTCTAGAAAACAACTAAGCTTCAGACATTTTATAAAGTAACACACGATATGGAATATACATGTGGTCTCTCATAACCTCATTAACAAAACACATAACTATGTGAACAATGTGAATGTTCAAAAAATATCTAGATGCCATGTACAGTTAGCCCTGGAACTACGCAAAGGAGTCCCAGAGCCCTTCTCTAAAAAACTCAAAATCCAACTTACTTAGAAAACCAGATAGTATATTAAAAGGAGAATTGTAATTTAATGAAATACATTTTATTTCTTAACCTGTCTCTGCTGACACAGGCTTACGATTTAAAACAAGTTGCTCACTTTGTAGGACCATTTTCTTCAGTGCTAAAATAAGGCAGGACAGACAAAAATCTAAGAACACTCAGAAAGTCTTAAACACTCGGAACGCTCAGTTTTAAAGTTAATTACATACCTCTCCAAGCATGTTGCTATACAAGACTTTAAAGACTTCATAAAAGCCAAACTTGCAGAGTCCCTGCATGGAGTAGCCAAGGAAAGTCGGAGCCCATCCTTTAGCCAAACCACGAACACCATCCTCTTTAAGTGTAACTGAGAATCCGTTAAATATGCCCTTGTACTTTTGGGGGTCCACCTTTATTTAAAACAAGAAAAAAAAAAATTAAATGCACCAAACAGCTAATATAAAAATTTAATCTCATGATTATTTTTGTTTGGGTTCCATAATAAATTTCAGCAACTACACAAAAGGTAACTACAGTAGTTCCTGCCAGGCACGGTGGCTCACATCTGTAATCCCAGCACTTTGGGAAGCCGAGGCAGGTGGATTACCTGGGCTCAGGAGTTCAAGACCAGCCTGGGCAACACAGTGAAACCCCGTCTCTACTAAAATACAAAAATTTAGCCGGGTATGGCGGCGTGCACCTGTAATCCCAGCTACTCGAGAGGGTGAGACAGGACAATCACTTGAGCCTGGGAGGCGGAGGTTGCAGTGAGCCACGATGGCACCATTACACTCCAGCCTGGGCGGCAGAGCAAGACTCCATTTCAAAAAAAAAACAAAAAACAAAAAACAGTAGCACAGTAGCTCTCCCTTATCCAAGGGTTCATTTTCTGTGGCTTCAGTTATCCAAGGTCAACTGACATCTGAAAATATTAAGATATTTTGAGTGAGGAACTACATTCATATAACTTTTATTAGTTTATGCTTATAACTGTTTATTATTGTTCATTTGATTACTTTTATAAATAGAAACTTTAGTACATTAAGGTCTAGCTTTCTGTGTCAAACTTAAGTCTTGGAGTGATAGTTAAGAGGGTAAAATTTCAACAAAAATACGTAACAAAACTGATTCTTAAGAGATTTCTTACCACCCGACTCCTACTACTTTTTTTGTTTTTTGAGTCTTGCTCTGTAGCCCAGGATGGAGTGCCATGGTGTGAGCTCGGCTCACTGAAACCTCCACCTCCCAGGTTCAAGCGATTCTCCTGCCTCAGCCTCCCGAGTAGCTGCGACTACAGGCGCACCACCATGCCCAGCTAATTTTTGTATTTTTAGTAGAGATGGGGTTTC
Organism: Hylobates moloch; assembly: GCF_009828535.3. Classification (NCBI taxonomy): domain Eukaryota; kingdom Metazoa; phylum Chordata; class Mammalia; order Primates; family Hylobatidae; genus Hylobates; species Hylobates moloch. The sequence continues at coordinate 98,527,393 of NW_026652287.1, read as the reverse complement.
ACCATGCTGGCTAGATTGAGTTCTGATCTCGAACTCCTGACCTCAAGTGACCCACCCGCTTCGGCTACCCAAAATGCTGGCATTCCAGGTGTGGGCAACCATGCCTGGCCCACCTCCTACTTTTTAAAAGCTACTGTCTAGATAATAGATATAACTGTATTCCTAACATACGCTAGTTCTTTAAGTAGCTTATAACATAAAGTTTTGTGAACACTAAACAAACTAAAGACAAGTTAAAAAAAAAAAGCACATAAACTAAATTCACTTCAAGAGACATGCATAACATGTTTTAGCAAAGGTACATTTCATATCCATTACATTAGCTAATGGGGGGTAAAAAAGCTTATCTCACTATTTCTGCCAGTACTAGAAGGGATGGTATACATCACCTTCCTCTCCCTCCTAATATTTCAAATTCATTTCTCTTTTAGGTAAGTAGACTTCTAATCCTGTTTGGAACAAATAAATTTTTGATGTCTTGTTTTTGTTTCAATAATCTAAATTAAAAGATATTCAAATTATTTTAAAATGTTATGTAAATACACAAGAGGCTAATCTGACAAAATTTTCATACTAAGATATTAAGAGCACTTTAGGCCGGGCGTGGTGGCTCATGCCTGTAATCCCAGCACTTTGGGAGGCCAAGGCAGGCAGATCACAATGTCAGGAAATCAAGACCGTCCTGGCTAACACAGTGAAACCCTGTCTCTACTAAAAATACAAAAAATTAGCCAGGTGTGGTGGCAGGTGCCTATAGTCCCAGCTACTTGGGAGGCTGAGGCAGGAGAATGGCGTGAACCCAGGAGGCAGAGCTTGCAGTGGGCCGAGATTGCACCACTGCACTCCAGCCTGGGTGACAGAGCGAGACTCTGTCTCAAAGGGAAAAAAAAAGCACTTTAAATAAATCTACATGTACTCTTTGCCTTGGTCTTATTAGTAGATAAAGGACATCGTTACTTCACATAACACACAGACTTGTTTACCCACTCCAACACATAGCTGCTTGTAAAATGACTATTTGGGGCACTAGCAAGCTTGAAGAACTCTGGCCAGAAGTGAAGAACAGCAGCAAAGAGCCATTTACAGCCAGAGTCTAAGAGTGAATAATTTACTCAAACAATAGAGGCATTTATTGGATTTAAAACACTAGTCAAAATAAAGCCCACAATTTAAAGAAATTCTAGTTTGGTTTCCTACTGAAGTTTCTAGCAGTTGTGATATCTTCAAATTCTCATTTGTGAAGTGCTTTAAGATTTTATTTAGAGTTAAGTCACATGAAAGATACTTTCAATGCTGTCATCTCAATACAAACCTGCATACGGCATTTCACTAAATCCAGGGGAACCACAGCAGTGTGTGTCAGACCACAACTTAAGACCCCACCAAAGCCACACAGTGCATAATACTTCGCGGAGCCAAATTCACAACTGTACTCTGTAGTAAGAGAAGACACACCATGCATTTTAATATAAAACTCATGTTACTGGTCATAAACTTACCTCCTGGACAGTTAGGTTTCCACACAGCTTGTTAGTAGATGACTACATCTTATAACTTAACAGTCAGTCATGCTTCAATATGCTCTAGTCCAGCATGCAAAACAAACCTGCATTCTGCATTTAACCAGATCTAGAGGAACCAATGCTGTATGTGTTGTGCCACAGCTAATAATTCCTCCAAGTCCACAAAGGATAAAGAATCTGCCAGATCCATAGTCACAGCTATACTGCTCTGTTTGATTGGAAAAAAAAGAATCAAGTAAGTATTTCTTCAGAGATGACTAAGGCCACTGGAATGAAAGAAAATGTTTCCCTGTGAAATACTATTATCACAGCTGAATAGCTTTGGCCACAATTAAGTGGCTTAAAAAAAAAAATTCACTGCCAAAATTCAGATCATTTAAAAATTATGAGGGTTCTGTATCTGATAATATTAATAGCTCGTATTCTGCCGTATTAATTTTTTTAAAAGTTTTTTCATTAACGGCTTTTACAATTAAAGTCAAACTTCAAATTATTAACCACTGGTAAGAGCACACTTCAGAGCACAAATGAAACTCAGAAAGATCACTCGACATGTAAAAGGCTTGCAAACAACTTCAAAGTTTATCCTAGCCACTAACCAATACTATCCCCACTTAAGAACTCCTATAACATAAAAACTGATACGCATCAATTCCTGCAGTCAAATACATTTAATACACAAATAATGTTAGCTTTAACTTTTAAACTGAACGACTGATAGTGTAAGTAAGGACTCTTTATCCATACTAAAGACATAACAGAAGCACGTGAATGATTTAAAGAAAGAAATCTTTCGATTTTACAGGCACAAGGTAGATAACATTCTTAGGACTCCTACAATTCAGTTTTCAGGTTTCTCTGTATGTACATACTTCACTAGGATTTAAAACACACACAACTAAGTTAAAGCTGGGCCCAACCACCAAGAAGAATCCCAAGAGATAATCACACCAAAGGGATGCCCACTCAATTATCTCCTTTCTATTGCCTATGTAGGGCTGCAAGCTGCCTCCTCCAGTCGCATGAAAACAGGACATCTAGTTATCTCATATACAATTAAGTGCAAAAATGACTGATCTGGCGTCGACGAATCTAAAACTTAGGAAAGGACTATTTTTAAGAAAACTAAGGGCAAATCAAAGGACAGGTAATATAGTTAGTAGAACTGTGGGTGGTCAGTAGTTTCGGAAGGAGACTTTACCCAATACTTAGTTGGCTGCCCAAGCGAGCTCACGGCAGAGAAAGAGCTAGTCACGGCCTCTCTTCCCTCGGGGACATGGAGGTCACGAAGGGACACAGGGCCTCAGCCCTTCCACGCCCTTGAGGGAAGGCCAAGGATCTGACACCCGCCTACGGTGGAAAAGGCCGATATCCCAGGGCAAGCAACTGGGCGCCGTCCTACGGTGCAGCGGGCTGGACTCGTCCTTCCCTGTCCTCCAAGCCGGGTCCAGGCCTCAAAGGCTGGGCGGACCACGAGTAGACCACACGACTGTATTGGGCAGGGTCTGATCTCACCTTCCACGGCTGCGGCTGCCAGGTTGCGAGGGCGGCGGGGCTGGCCCGTGGGCCCTGGGGGGCTGCTGCGGAGGTCCCCGAGGCCATCGTGCACCAGCTGCAGATGTGGCGTGTTGAAGGGGTTCGCCCGCGCCAAGTGCGCCACGGACGAGAACATCTTTCTAGGGGAAGACGGAGCGACGGTTAGAGGACAGGCAAGGCGCCGGTTAACGTTACCGGTGCCCTGGAACCCCAACTGGGGCCTTCTCCTTCCCGCCTCCACGCCCTTGAAGAGGTCACGGCGGCCTTCGAAAGAGGCTACCAACTGGGCCCACTGCCAAAGCAGCGGCCCCACAAGGGCTCTGGGCTCTGCTCCCCGCACCCGCCGCAGGGGAAGGCCCGGCCACACTCACTCCCTAAGATGGCGCTCACACAACCACTCTCTTGGAAAGGTTGCGACTCACAGAGGCCGAACGTCCTCCGGGCCCTAAAATGTGTGCCCTTCGCGCGTCGTCGGCGTGACGCGCACAGCGCGTCCCTGCAAGTACGCGTCGCCCATTGGTGGAGAGGAGCGCCGAGCCCGTAGCGTCATCGCGTTCTCCTAGCAACCTTATTCCCGCCCCTGCTCGCCCCAGCTCTTCCGCCCGGCTTGTACGAAGGAGGATTCGTTCTGCGCAGGCGCGCGTTCTGGGTCTCTATTTTTTTTGAGAGGGGTCGGGCTCGGGCTCTTATCTTGCTCGCTTTGTCCCTTCACCTTCAGGTGTCTCTCCTTGACCACGGGCTTCAGTTCGCTTCACTTAAGTGAATCACAGTATCTAGTAGTCACTTAAAAAACAAAACAAAACACAAATGCTTGATAATATATTTAGGTGTTGGAGTTAGAACATCATTGCAGTACTTTGTGTCACAACTTCTGCCATTACAGTACTTTTTGAAATAAGTTCCATCCGTTGACATTAAACATAGGTATGTCTGTATTTTTCATCAGACTCCTGGAGAATATTTTAAAAAGGAACGTGCAGCAAGAAGTCTTACGACAGCTTGCCGCGTTATCACAATAATCTACAGAACGCGTTGAAACATTGAACGCCTGAGATGTTACAGCAATGAACTACTGAAAGTGACTGATAACAGATTGTGCGTGTGTGTGGTTAATACATTTAGGAAGCTTTCATTAGATTCAGCTCAACAGGGAGGGGCGCAGTTTAGTTGGGGAGAGTTTAATAGGGATTCAACCTGTTAGACTTCTGGCTCTTATATTTTCCCAGCTCTTGACAAAGTAACCTTGGGAATTTACTTCATCTCCGTGTATCTGTTCCTTAGATGTAAGATTGGGGTGGGACTGGCCTCATAGGTTCACACTGGTACAGTCACACAAGGCCTTGCACTTCATTTAATGCTCTGCTGTCATTTTGATTTTTTTTTTTTTTTTCTTTTGAGATGGAGTCTTGCTCTGGCGCCCAGGCTGGAGTGCAGTGGGGCGATCTCAGCTCACCGCAACCTCCGCCTCCCGGGTCCAAGCGATTCTCCTGTCTCAGCCTCCGGATTAGCTGGGACTACAGGCGTGCACAACCACGCCCGGCTAATTTTTCTATTTTTAGTACCGACAGGGTTTCGTCATATTGGCCAGTCTGGTCTCGAACTCCTGACCTCAGGTGATCCGCCCACCTCGGCCTCCCAATGTGCTGGGATTACAGGCCTGAGCCACCATGCCTGGCTTGAAATTCTTAATACATGTATGAACAAGGGGACATGCTTTTTTTTAGTTTGCACTGGACCCTGCAAATCAGGTGGCTGGTTCTGGACGGGAGTGATACTTAGCTTGCAAAGTCTATGAGAACTCAATGAGATAATGTCTAAAAGTCTACAGAAGATGTTACCTAAAAAAAGTTAGCATTGGCCGGGCCTGGTGGCTCACGCCTGTAATCCCGGCACTTTGGGAGGCCGAGGCGGGCAGATCACAAGGTCAGGAGATCGAGACCATCCTGGCTAACACGGTGAAACCCTGTCTGTACTAAAAATACAAAAAATTAGCCGGGCGACGTGGCGGGCGCCTGTAGTCCCAGCTACTGAGGAGTCTGAGGCAGGATAATGGCATGAACCGGGGAGGCAGAGCTTGCAGTGAGCCGAGATCACACCACTGCACTCCAGCCTGGGCGACAGAGCAAGACTCTGTCTCAAAAAAGAAATAAACAAAAAACAAAAGTTAGCATTGAGGCTGTGGCATCACGGCACTCTCTAAGCAACCCTATCCCAGACCCAGCCCTTCTGGCCCAACTAAAGTCCTACAGTCCCAGGAAGAATTCCCGAGTGGAGGGCACAGGAAGGGAAGTAGTGACAGATAAAGTTAAAAAAGTTCACTAGCACCTGATTGTCCAGGGCCTCACATACCAGACTGAGGAGTCTGATCTTATGTAGACAGAGGCAGTCACTGAAGGGTCTGGACTTTCTCTCTCTCTTTTTTGGTTAATTCAACGTTATGGTGCTTTTCTAATTTAAAAATCCTTTGTCATGAAAAAATCAAATATTATGTAAAAATATATGACTGTAGTGAATCTTCCTATTCCCTTCCCCCAGCACCAGGTAATACTGTGTCCCTTTGCTGCACATTTTTTCAGCTGGAACAGCTGGTACCCTTCACCATGGGGCTGCACGTGCTTGTGGCCCAGAACTCACAGAAGTTGATCTAGAAGATACAGTGGTAACTGAAGGAGCTGCAGGCCCAGGTCCTACCCCATGTAGGAGCTGGTGACCTTCAGAATGTAATGACCGTTGCTCCACTTCTGCCTTCCAAACTGCACAAATTTCTCTTATAGCTAACCCTAACCCAAAACTATGCAGGGAAAGGAATCTGGGAAACGTGGTTCTAGCCTAGCTAAATTGACATGGTAAAAAAGCACCACTGGGCTTTGCAGACACCGCTGCCGCCAGGAGCCCTGTACTATAGCCATGGTCAACCCCACCGTGTTCTTTGACACTGAGCCCTTGGGCCGCATCTCCTTTGAGCTGTTTGCAGACAAGTTTCCAAAGACAGCAGGAAACTTTCATGCTCTGAGCACTGGAGAGAAAGGATTTGGCTATAAGGGTTCCTGCTTTCACAGAATTGTTCCAGGGTTTATGTGTCAGGGTGGAGACTTCACATGCCATGATGGCACTGGTGGCAAGTCCATCTACAGGGAGAAATTTGATGACAAGAACTTCATCCTGAAGCATACAGGTCCTGGCATCTTGTCCATGGCAAACACTGGACCCAATGCAAACAGTTCCCAGTTTTTCATCTGCACTGCCAAGACTGAGAGGTTGGATGGAAAGCATGTGGTCTTCGGCGAGGTGAAAGAAGGCATGAATATTGTGGAGACCATGGAGTGCTTTGGGTCCAGGAATGGCAAGACCAGCAAGAAGATCACCATTGCTGACTGTGGACAACTCTAATAAGTTTGACTTGTGTTTTATGTTAACCACCAGACCATTCCTTCTGTAGCTCAGGAGAGCACCCTCCACCCCATTTGCTCGCAGTATCCTAGAATCTTTGTGCTCTCGCTGCAGTTCCCTTTGGGTTCTATGTTTTCCTTGTTCCCTTCCATGCCTAGCTAGATTGCAGAGTTAAGTTTATGATTATGAAATAAAAACTAATTAACAACAGCAACAAAAAAAGTACCAGAGTCTAACTGTTGTCAACATGGCATCAATGAACACCTCTTGTAATCATATTTAACTTCCAGACAAAAACTAAAGAGCGAAATCAGGTTTCTACCTAACATGAAGCAGCTGTCCCTTGGACAATTGTGAACAAGCTAATTCTACCCAAAAGAGGATACAAAATCCTTTTATCCGTCTTTAGGTGATGTTATTGCAGCAGGTATGGACTAAGACAAGGGGCTTGGCCTCCTTAACATTCAAGAGGCTCTCAGCCTCCAACCTGACACAAGTAGGGAAATTGCCTGAAGGACCGTAACTCTCCACTGTGGAGATTCAAATCAGACTTCTGTTCACTAGATCAGGAGTCTTTTCACTTATACATAACTAACTTATTAGGCTGCTCATTTATTTTATTTCTAAGGACGCCACGATCCATTAGACAATGCCAAAGATCTCTACAGGTCAAACCATTCTGATTATTGCTTCTGTTGTCCATTATAGTAACCATGCCTGACTGGTCTTTGGTGAGTAAAGATCACCCTCCATCCCAGAATCTCACTGAATTTAGGGAGCCCCAGTTTGATTATAGCAATTCCCATCATCATTCCTGGTTTACAACGAATGGCTACTACATAGAATGCTGGGGCTTTTCTTATAAATGTATTTCTCATGCCCTTGATAAGGGATTGTCCTCTGGACTCTTGAGAGAATTAGGAGGTGGATGAGCATATCTTAAAATAATAAATATATTCTAGCATTGTAATCACTCTAAACTTTTGGACACTATTAAAAAAACAATTATTCTGACACTTGTTAAAGACAGTTGGCAGATTTTATTCAGGACTATTATGATAGATATAGGAACAGCTGCAATAGGGTTTTGCAGTGGGCAAGAGAGATTGGGCTGCACTCCAAATGCAACAAAAATAAGTGAGAATTTATAGTCAAAGAGCAGGATGCAGGGAGAGTGCCAATGTATAAAAAATTACTAAAAGGGGCCGGGCGCGGTGGCTCACACCTGTAATCCCAGCACTTTGGGAGGCCAAGGCGGACGGATCACAAGGTCAGGAGATTGAGACCATCCTGGCTAACACGGTGAAACCCTGTCTCTACTAAAAATACAAAACATTAGCCTGGCATGGTGGCACGCACTTATAATCCCAGCTGAGGCAGGAGAATCGCTTGAACCCGGGAGGCGGAATTTGATGTGACCTGAGATCACGCCACTGCGCTCTAGCCTGGGCAACAGAGCGAGACTCGGTCTCAAAAAAAAAAATTACTAGAACGGTAGGATAATTTGTGCTAAAGAAATCTAATAAGATTCTTGCTTAAGGCAAGCCAGAGTGATCAGATATCACCTGGGGGAAAGTGGAAGCTGAAGAATTTGATCAAATATGGGGGGTGATCAGATATCAAGGATGGGGGATTCTTGCTATGACTGAGCTTTTAGTGGACATGCCCCAAGATAGGGCCTAATCAAAAAAGTTTCAGAGAAGCCTGACTAAAGTTAGATCAAGGAGAGTCTTTGTCAACACCTTCCTATTTGGTATACCAAGGAAGTCTGGCTTTTTAATATCATTTAGTATAGGCCACCACTGAACTTAAATTTCAGCCAGACCATTAGAGTCACTGCCAGCCATCTGAACTGAAACAATGAATTGAGACACTCTGTGTATTGTACCTGTATTAACAGATTTGGCTTGATTCACTATTATATTCCTTCTATTCTATTTTAGTTATTGCTGCCTATCAAATTACCCCAAAATTATATGAGGGCGATCTGGCTGTGATGTCTGTCACCCCACCGATGGCCAGGGTTGATTTGGCTGATCTGGCTGCCTAAGCTCATGTCCCCTTCTTCCCTCACTGCTCCATGTGCGTCCCTCCCAAAGCTGCGCGCTTGGTCAAAGAAGACGACCTTCCCCAATAGAGAAGGACCATTCTTCAGTCAAGGGTATATGAGTAGCTATGCTCCCCAGGTAGAACCTCCAAACAAGCTCTCAAATTACCCCAAAACTAATAGGCATACAACAACAACACTTAACAGCTCACATTTTTTGAGGGTCAGGAAAGTGAGTGTGGCTTCGTTGAGTGGTCCTAGCTCAGGATCACTCATCAGCTGGGACTGGGGTCTTTAAAGAATTGACTGCAGCTGGAGGATCTGCTTCCAAGCTTTCAAGACTTGGCTATTGGCAGAAAACTTCAGTTCCTGGACAAGTGGTCCTCACCATACAGCTGCTCATGACATTGCTTCCTCAGATTGGGTAAATCACGAAAGAAGGAGAGCAACCAAGGCAGAAGCTGCAGCGTCCTTTATAACCAAATCTCAGAAGTGACACACCATCACTTCTGCTGTATTCTATTGGTCACAGAAACCAATCCAGATATAGCATGGGAGAAGAGGTGGGGATCAGTGGGGCCATCCTCGAGGCTGACTACCACACACCCCACCCAACATTCTTAGTCTCCATCCCCACACATGTTGCCCAGGTTTCTATCAATAGAAATCTTGCACACTTTTTTGTTTTTGTTTTTATTTTTTTGAGACAAAGTCTCACTCTGTCGCCCAGGCTGGAGTGCAGTGGCGCGATCTTGGCTCACTGCAATCTCCGCCTCTCGGGTTCAAGTGATTCTTCTGCCTCAGCCTCCCTAGTAGCTGGAATTACAGATACATGCCACTATGCCCAGCTAATTATTGTATTTTTAGTAGAGACGGGGTTTCGCCACGTTGGCCAGGATAGTCTCGAATTCCTGATCTCAGGTGATCAGACTGCCTCGACCTCCCTAAGTGCTGGGATTACAGGCATGCGCCACCATGCCCGGCTAATTTTGTATTTTTAGTAGAGATGGGGTTTCTCCATGTTGGTCAGTCTGGTCTCGAACTCCCAACCTCAGGTGATCCACTTCCCTCGGCCTCCCAAAGTGGACAGTAGGTTTTAAGAAGAATCAGCAGATCCCGCCAGGCAACCACCTCAGGTGAGACCATTACAGATTTCACAGGGACGAGGAACCTAACCTCCTCAGACAGGAGGGGAAGGGCTTCTTTGACTGACAAGGAGGCTCAACAGAATTTAGGGGTTCTGGCTGGGCATGGTGGCTCACGTCTATAATCCCAGAACTTTGGGAAGCCGAGGTAGGTGGATCTCTTGAGTCCAGGAGTTAAAAACCAGCCTGGACAACATGGCAAAACCCCGTCTCTTAAAAAAAAAAAAAAAAAAAAAATAGCCAGGCATAGTGGCATGCCCCTGTAGTCCCAGCTACTCAAGAGGCTGAGGAGGGAGGATCACTTGAGCCTGGGAAGCAGAGGTTAGCAGTGAGCCAAGATCATGCCATTGTACTCCAGCCTAAGCAACAGATAGAGAGCTTGTCTCAAAAAAGAAAAAAAAAGAATATAAGGGTTCATGGTCCTAGTGGTATCATAATCTGCCCAGGTGTCACTATTCCAAAATTTTGGGTCTAACTTCTGCTCAAAACATTGCCCTAACTTTAAACACTATGAGATTGGGAATTCAATTTGCATTGTAATTCAGAATTAGATTTTGAGTTTGATTTTTAGAAAGTACAGTCTTGCAGACACAGCAAAGCAGTCGAGGCGGCCAGGCGCGGTGGCTCATGCCCGTAATCTCAGCACTTTGGGAGGCCGAGGTGGACGATCACGAGGTCAGGAGTTCAAGACCAGCCTGGCCAAGATGGTGAAACCCTGTCTTTACTAAAAATACAAAAGTTAGCTGGGCACGGTGGCACGCGGCTGTAGTCCCAGCTACTCAGGAGGCTGAGGCAGGAGAATCGCTTGAAGCCAGGAAGCTGGCAGAGGTTGCAGTGAGCCGAGATTGCACTACTGCACTCCAGCCTGGGCAACAGAGAGAGACTCCATCTCAAAAAACAAACACACAAAAAAAGCAGTCAAGGCTTTCTGATCCTTTATCTGATGTTGAACTGAGAAGTAAAAGCCCTAAGTTATCATTTTCTTTCCCCCAGTTATCCAACATAATTAGAAAAGCCAACCAACCCAAAGAATTAAAGTATTAGAAAGCCTTGACTGCTTTTTTTGTGTGTTTGTTTTTTGAGACGGAGTCTCGCACTGTCGCCCAGGCTGGAGTGCAGTGGCACGATCTCGGCTCACTGCAAGCTCCACCTCATGGGTTCACGCCATTCTCCTGCCTTGGCCTCCCAAGTAGCTGGGACTACAGGTGCCCGCCACCACGCCCGGCTAATTTTTTTTGTATTTTTAGTAGAGACGGGGTTTCACCATGTTAGCCAGGATGGTCTCGATCTCCTGACCGCGTGATCCACCCGCTTCAGCCTCCCAGAGTGCTGGGATTACAGGCGTGAGCCACCGCGCCCAGCCAGCCTTGCCTTCTTTAGGCACTTGATTACAGGTAATAATTTAGGGCATTGTTTTTGCTAATGCATGCCATAGACAAGAGTGTTGCCTTTATCACTGACTAAAGCTTGTATGATTACCTTCCTGTATTTGCAAGGCTGCACTTTCTAAAAGCCAAACTCACCATCTAACTGAGTTACAATGCAAAATGAATTTCCAATCTCATAGGGTCTCCTGTTAAAGTTAGGGCATTTTTTGGAGTGAAGGTAAAATCCCAAATTTTGGAAAAGGGACACACGGACAGATTATGATAACATCAGGATCATGAATCCCTAAATTCTGTTGAGAATTTTTTGCCAGTAAAAACAGCCCTTCTTTGTTTTATTTATGTTTTATTTTTTGAGACAGAGTCTTGCTCTCTCGCCCAGGCTAGAGTGCAGTGGCATGATCTCAGCTCAATGCAACCTCTGCCTCCCAGGTTCAAGCGATTCTCCTGCCTCAGCCTCTAGAGTAGCTGGAATTACAGGCGCACGCCAACACGCCCAGCTAATTTTTGTAGAGACGAAGTTTTGCCATGTTGGCCAGGCTGGTCTCAGACTCCTGGCCTTTAGTGATCCGCCCACCTTGGCCTCCCCAAGTGCTGGGGTTACAGGCATAAGTGACCACACCCAGCCAGCCCTTCCTTCTTTGACTGGGGAGGTTAGTCTCTTCTTTGTTAAACCTTTAATGGCCTCCCTTGAGGTAGTTGTCTTGCAAGGTGTTTAAATATAATCAGATCAGAGAACCAATCCAGATAACCAAGAACAAATTTAGGGAACCCTTTCTTAAAGCTTTGTTCTCCTGGAATTGTTTCCAATACCATTGTCTGTTTCAAGGTTTGACCAGAGAAGTATAAGCAGTATAAGTCATGTGGAATACGAGATTTTTTGTTTTTAGGGGTTAAGTCTCATGAAGTTGTGAGCATGGGAAAAGGTCTACGTAGGAGTCTAACATCTCTGTGTCTGGTATTGGTCTTGAAATTTCTGTAAATCAATACTGCTTACTATTAGGCAGAAAAGCTAGAGTGAACATGGGCAGGAACAAACTGGAGCCCACAAAGAGAATCTGGATCCCATGGGGATAAACTAGACTGAGCATCTGTCTCTTATCACTTACACCTCAATGAGGCAGGTGCCTGCAGGAGCCTGGTGCAGATGCTTATAGGAGCCATGCACTGCACCTGCATCTCACCCAGACTTGCAGAAACTGAAGAAGAGTCAGTAGGAACTGCAAGAGCTCTAGACTTAGCTACTCCCCCCACCAGGGTGAGCCAGCAGATGAGCAACAATGTGCGTGAGATGTGCCTAGTGTCCTAGACTGACCTTCAGACTGTAATGGCTGCTGCTTCATTTCTGCCTTTCCTATCTTCACAGATTTCCCTTGTGGCCAATCCTAACCAAGAACCATATTTGAGAGATAAAGTCAAGGTTGTTAGAATTTGAGATGTTAGGACATTCAAGAGGAACTTTGCCAACAGACATGTGTAAACTTAGAGCTAGAGGTCAAGGATGCACTTGTAGAATTTTTTTTTTTTTTAGATGGAGTTTCCACTCTTGTTGCCCAGGCTGGAGTGCAATGGTGCAATCTCGGCTCACCGCAACCTCTGCCTCCTGGGTTCAAGTGATTCTCCTCTCTCAGCCTCCCGAGTAGCTGGAATTACAGGCATGCACCACCACGCTCGGCTAATTTTTGTATTTTTAGTAGACACGAGGTTTCACCATGTTGGCCAGGCTGGTCTCGAACTCCTGACCTCAGGTGATCCACCCACCTCCACCTCCCAAAGTGCTGGAATTACAAGCATCAGCCACTGCGCTCGGCCACACTTGTAGATATAAGGATCATTTCTAACATGGAGAATAACAAGAAAATCCTTAAATAATTCCAGGTATAGCTCTAGTAAATTATGCAAGGTAGACCAAAGCCCCTCATGATAACCCTTTTCATATCTACCCTGAGGGAAAAAATGAGTAATATCCACTAACACCTTGGTTATTGTCTTTTTTGATTAGGAATCTTGGGTTTTTTTTTGTTTGTTTGTTTTTTGTTTTGTTTTTTTTTTTTTTTTGAGACTGAGTCTCTCTCTGTCACCCAGGCTGGAGTGCAATGGGGTGATCTCAGCTCACTGCAACCTCTGCCTCCTAGGTTCAAGGGATTCTCCTGTCTCAGCCTCCCAAGTAGCTGGGATTACAAGCGTGGGCTACCACACCCAGCTAATTTTTTGTATTTCTAGTAGAGATGGGGTTTCACCATATTGGCTAGGCTGGTCTTGAACTCCTGAGCTCAAGTGATCCACCCGCCTTGGCCTCCAAAAGTGCTGGGATTACAGTCATGAGCGACCGTGTTTGGCCTGTTTTTTGTTTGTTTGCTTTTTGAGATGGAATTTTGCTCTTTCGCTGAGGCTGGAGTGAAGTGGCACGACCTTGGCTCGCTGCAACCTCCGCCCCCAGGTTCAAGCGATTCTCTTGCCTCAGCCTCCTGAGTAGCTGGGATCATAGGCATGTGCCAACATGCCCGGCTAATTTTGTATTTTTAGTAGAGACGGGGTTTCGCCATGTTGGCCAGGCTGGTCTTGAACCCCTGACGTCAGGTGATCTGCCTGCCTAGGCCTCCCAAAATGCTGGGATTACAGGCATGAGCCACTGAGCCCAGCCTTTTTTTTTTTTTTTCTTTTTAATGGGGCCATAATTTCCATTTTGGACAGTGTTAGAAAGACAAAATGCCCCTATCCTTTTTCTGAAGGGTATCCTAAGTTCAGCCTTGAGAGCAGACCCAGCTCTGGGGCTGAGGTTCAGACTCTTGAATTCATCCATATTTGTGCAAAGGGTTGAAAGCAATGAAGTTATTCTTGCATATTCAGGGACATTGTATTTTTTATTTATTTTATTTTTGTTTTGTTTTGCTTTGACATGGAGTTTCACTCCTTTTGCCCAGGCTGGAGTGCAGTGGCGTGATCTCGGCTCACTGCAACCTCCGCCTTTCGAGTTCAAGCGATTTTCCTGCCTCAGCCTCCTGAGTAGCTGGGATCACAACCATCCACCACCATGCCCGGCTAATTTTTTGTATTTTTAGTAGAGACGGGGTTTTGCCATGTTGGCCAGGTTGTTCTTGAACTCCTGACCTCAGGTGATCCACCCAATTCAGCTTCCTAAAGTGCTGGATTACAGGCATGAGCCACAGCACCCAGCGGACATTGTATTTTATGGGAAATAATAGGCATGTGAATTCTTTTGCCCAGTTTCTTCCTTCTTAATATCTTGAAATCTTCTTTCTGCCATTGCAGTCATAAAACAGTGTTTGTCCACTAGTGGGGAAGCATATCTAGATATGACGGACCCTAAAATAGTCCCTACAGAAGGTATATGCATATGTGGCAACTTTAGTCACTCAGTGATTATAATCCCTAAGTTTAAGAGAGCTTTTAAGTGAGGCCTGGCCATCACAAGTGAAGGTTCCCAAATCTGATTTCTCATTAAAGCGCCTGCCAAGACACAGATGGTTTTAGGCTTCAAAAGATTCTATTTTAGGCTGATGAAGTGTCCTGGAATCTGCCATTTTTAAAAGATCCCTGCCGGGCGCGGTGGCTCACGCTTGTAATCCCAGCACTTTGGGAGGCCGAGGCCGGGCGGATCACGAGGTCAGGAGATAGAGACCACGGTGAAACCCCGTCTCTACTAAAAATACAAACAAAAAATTAGCCGGGAGTGGTGGCAGGCGCCTGTAGTCCCAGCTACTCGGAGAGGCTGAGGCAGGAGAATGGCGTGAACCCGGGAGGCGGAGCTTGCAGTGAGCCGAGATTGCGCCACTGCACTCCAGCCTGGGCGACAGAGCGAGACTCCGTCTCAACCCGGGCAAAGCTGGACGTGGTGGCTCACGCCTGTAATTCCAGCTCTTTGGGAGGCTGAGGCAGGTGGATCACCTGAGGTCAAGAGTTCAAGACCAGCCTGGCCAACATGGGGAAACCCTGTCTTTACTAAAAATACAAAAATTAGCCAGGCACGGTTGTGCGTGCCTGTAATCCCAGCTACTTGGGAGGCTGAGGCAGAAGAATCACTTGAACCTGGGAGGCAGAAGTTGTAGTGAGCTGAGACATCATTGCACTCCAGCCTTGGCGACAAGAGCAAGACTCCATACTCCATTTCAGAAAAATAAAAATTAAAAAAAATAAAAGATCCCCAGGCAAAAGATCCCAGATCTTATAATCAACCATGTTTTGAAACCAATGATCTAAGGAATTCCAAGATCAGCATGAGTGACATAGCATGTGGAACGAGCTTGAGAGGGGTGTCTCTCCTGTAAAACGAGACAGCAGTTTAAATTGCCCAGTTTGCCATAAATATAAAAAGTGCTCAGTTTAAAAAAAAGAAAAAAGAAATTGGCCGGGTGCGGTGGCTCACGCATATAATCCCAGCACTTTGTAAGGCTGAGGCTGGTGGATCACTTAAGGAGCTTGAGACCAGCCTGGCCAACATGGTGAAACCCCGTCTCTACCAAAAAAATACGAAAAAAATTAGCCAGGCATGGTGGTGTGCGTTTGTGGTCCAAGCTACTTGAGAGGCTGAGGAAGGAGAATCACTTGAGCCTGGAAGGTGGAGGTTGCAGTGAGCCGAGATCTCACTACCGTACTCCTGCCTGTACAACAGTGAGACTCCATCTCAAAAAAAAGAAAAAGAAATATCTGGCCGGGTGTGGTGGCTCATGCCTGTAATCCTAGCACTTTGGGAGGCCGAGGTGGGTGGATCATCTGAGGTCAGGAGTTCAAGAGCAGCCTGGTCAACATGGTGAAACACTGTCTCTACTAAAAATACAAAAATTAGCCGGGTGTGGTGGCAGGTGCCTGTAATCCAAGCTACTCACAAGGCTGAGGCAGGAGAATCGCTTGAGCCTGGGAAGCGGAGGTTGCAGTTAGCCAAGACCATGCCACTGTACTCCAGCCTGGGCAACAAGAGCAAAACTCAGTCTAAAAAAAAAAAAAAGAAAAGAAAAGAAATATCACTGAAAAAAGTAAATCAGAAACAAGGCAAGGTAATGCCACATATCTTGAAAAATTTGATGAGGGCCAGGCACAGTGACTCACACTTGTAATCCCAGCACGTTAGGAGGCTAGGTGGGCAGATCATGAGGTCAGGAGATCAAGACCATCCTGGCTAACACAGTGAAACACTGTCTCTACTAAAAATACAAAAAATTAGCCAGGCGTGGTGGCATGCGCCTGTAGTCCCAGCTACTTGGGAGGCTGAGGCAGGAGAATCGCTTGAACTCAGGAGGTGGAGGTTGCAGTAAGCTAAGATAGCACCACTGCACTATCAGAGCAAGATGCTGTCTCAAAAAAAAAAATTTTTTTTGTTGAAAGATTTGGGAGTTTGCTTTATGACAGTGGTTCCAGGGTAATTGGAAAAGAACTTAGAGATATGTTTTGACTGTTAAGATGTTTATTGTAGCATGATTATTAAAATATGTAAATATGTCTAGGAAAAATAGAAGCAAGACAGTCTTTAGGTTTCAATAATTAAAAACCCAATGTATTAGCCAGGTTAACCTGGGCTATCTATTTAAAATTACTTAATATTTACTGAACATCTAGTTGAGAGTACTGTGAATATTTTCTTTTTTTTTTTTTTTTTTTTTTTTTTTTTTATCTCGGCTCACTGCAGGCTCCGCCCCCCGGGGTTCACGCCATTCTCCTGCCTCAGCCTCCCGAGTAGCTGGGACTACAGGCGCCCGCCACCACGCCCGGCTAATTTTTTGTATTTTTAGTAGAGACGGGGTTTCACCGTGTTAGCCAGGATTGTCTCGACCTCCTGACCTCGTGATCCGCCCGCCTCGGCCTCCCAAAGTGCTGGGATTACAGGCGTGAGCCACCGCGTCCGGCCGATGAGTACTGTGAATATTTTCAAAGTTCTCTTTGACCTCTCTTTTTTTACATTCTCTTCCCAGTAATCTCCTTTACTCCCATAGGATCAGCTTTCATCCTTAGTGGGAAAATTCTCAATCTTTTATTTTTCATATTTTAGGGTTTCATTTATTTATTTATTTTTATTCTTATTTATTATTATTATTATTTTTTTTTGAGACGGAATCTTGCTCTGTCGCCCAGGCTGGAGTGCAGTGGCGCAATCTCAGCTCACTGCAAGCTCCGCCTCCCGGGTTCACGCCATTCTCCTGCCTCAGCCTCTCCGAGTAGCTGGGACCACAGGTGCCCGCCACCACGCCCGGCTAATTTTTTGTCTTTTTAGTAGAGACGGGGTTTCACCGTGGTCTCGATCTCCTGACCTCGTGATCCACCCGCCTCGGCCTCCCAAAGTGTTGGGATTACAAGCGTGAGACACTGCGCCTGGCTTTTATTTTTATTTTTATTTTTATTTTTATTGACGTGGAGTCTCACTCTATCATCCAGGCTGGAGTAGAGTGGCGTGATCTCGGCTCACCACAACCTCCGCCTCCTCCACCTCCTTGGGTTCAAACGATTCTCCTGCCTCAGCCTCCCGAATAGCTGGGGTTACAGGCATCCACCACCACACCTGGCTAGAAGTAATTTCAATGCTACAGAAAAGATGCAGGAATAGTAAAAAGAATTTCTGTAACCCTTCACCCAGCTTCCCTGATGTTAACATTTTACTATATTTGCTTTGTCATTCTCTCTCTCTCTCTGTCTTTCCCTCTCTCTCTTCTCTCTATCTTCCATCTATATACATATTTATAATAAATATATACACATATATATACACACAGAGATACATATATATACCCATATATAGATATACAGATTGTACACATATAAAAAACGTACACCTACACACATACACACACATATACATATTTTTCCTGAATCATTTGAGAGTTAAGTTAAATACATGACGTGGCATAACCCTTAAATACTTTCCTAAAGGACCAAGCACAACCATCAACATCAAGATTAACATGGATATAATGCTACCAAATCCTCCAAATTTCCCTATAATGTCCTTTATAGCAAAAACAAATCAAAACAAGACAAAATTACTTCTTATTTTAGTCTATTATCCAGGAACACACGTAGTGTTGATTTTCATGTCCCTTTACCCTTCTTCAGTCTGAAGCAGTTCTTCTAATCTTTCTTTGCCACTCATGACCTTGGCATTTTTGAAGAGTACGGGACATTTATTTGGGAGAATGTTACTCAATTTGGGTTTCTCTGATGTTTTCCCACGATCAGATTTAGGTTATGCATTAGGCAAGAATATCATAGAAGGGATGCTTTGTTCTTTTTGGCATATCATGTCAAGAAGTACATGATATTGATTTGTTCTATTACTGGTGAGGTGAACATTGATCATTTGATCAAGGAGTTGGCGGCCAGATTTCTTCATTGTAAAGTTACTATTTTTCTGTGTTATTTATAAGTAATTTATGGGGAGATACTGTGAGACCATGTAAGTATTCTGCTCAGCACACTTTCACCCACTAATTTTTACATCCATCAATGATTCTTGCCTGAATCAACTAGTACTATGATGATTGCCAGGTGGTAAGTTTTTAACTCCATCAGTCCTTCTACATTTAGAAGCTGGTATTCCACTGTAAGGAAGTGCCTTTCTTCCTCTACATTTATTTAGTTCATTTTTCATTTATTTTTATCAGTATTGATTAATGAATCTTAATTTAAGTGTTATAATCTAACACTAACATTATTTACTTTGATGCTCATATTGTTTCATATTTGGCCAGTGGGCACCCCTTTAATCTGATCCTTTATTCTTTTTTTTTTTTTTTTGAAACGGAGTCTCGCTCTGTTGCCCAGGCTGGAGTGCAGTGGAGCAATCTCGGCTCACTGCAAGCTCCGCCTCTCGGGTTCACGCCATTCTCCTGCCTCAGCCTCTCCGAGTAGCTGGGACCACAGGTGCCCGCCACCACGCCCGGCTAATTTTTTGTCTTTTTTAGTAGAGACGGGGTTTCACCGTGGTCTCGATCTCCCGACCTCATGATCCGCCTGCCTCGGCCTCCCAAAGTGCTGGGATTACAAGCGTGAGCCACCGCGCCCGGCCTCCTTTATTCTTTTGACAATTTTTTTTTTTTTAGGAGATAGAATCTTGCTCTCTTGGCCAGGCTGAGTGCAGTGGTGTGATCATAGGTCACTACAGCAGCCTTGAACTCCTGGGCCCAAGCAATCCTCCTGCCTTGGCCTCCCAAAGCACTGGGATTACAGGCATGAGCTGTTGCATCCAGCCCGCATCACTTTTTAACCCCTTCCTCACTTCCTGGCACAGCAAGATGTTCCTAGCTAAGCTTATACTTTTTTCGAATCAGCCATTTGTCCAAAGTGCTCTTGTCTCTTTTAGAGGAGAACAGCATCTATAAACCAAGATCTGGGAGCAAAATATGCTTGTTGCTTTTGCAAAGCTGTTGCCTCTAGGCTCTTTCAGGGGATATGTATATATATATCCCCTGACAAATGTACATAATGCATGTACAGTTGTCCCTCGTATCAGTGGGGGATTGGTTCCAGGACTGCCCCCCACCACTCTCCTCCCCCACAGATACCAAAATTTGCATATGCTCAAGAAGAGCCTTACATAAAATGGTATAGCATTTGCATATAACCTACACACATCCTCTGGTATATTTTAATCATCTCTAGATCGCTTATAATAACACTACAATGTAAATGCTATGTAAATAGTTGTTATACTGTATTTTTTATTTGCATTTTTTTAAAATTGTTGTATTGTTATTTTTTATTCCTAATATGTTTGATCCGTAGCTGGCTGAACCCATGGATGCAGAACCCGTGGATGTGGAGGGCCAATTGTATAATGTGCACATCTACTTCTACATCTATCTATCTATCATCTATCTATCTATCTATCTATCTACCTATCTATCTCTGTCTATTGCCATCTATTTCTCTATCATCTCTATCTATCATCCATCTCTCTATATCTATCATCTATCTCTGTCATCCATTTGTTTTTTTTTTTTTTTTGAGACAAAGTTTTGCTCTTGTTCCCCAGACTGGAGGGCAATGGCACAATCTCCACTCACCACAACCTCTGCCTCCTGGGTTCAAGAGATTCTCCTGCCTCAGCCTCCCGAGTAGCTGGGATTATAGGCATGTGCCAACATGCCCAGCTAATTTTGTATTTTTAGTAGAGACAGGGTTTCTCCGTGTTGGTCAGACTGGTCTCAAATTCCTGACCTCAGGTGATCTGCCTGCCTTGGCCTCCCAAAGTGCTGAGATTAGAGGCATGAGCCACCGTGCCCGGCCAATTTCTTTTTTTTTTTTCTTTTGAGATGGAGTCTTGCTCTTGTCACCCAGGCTGGAGTGCAATGTGGCACAATCCCAGCTCACTGCAACCTCCACCTCCTGGGTTCAAGCGATTCTCTTGCCCCAGGATTCCAAGTAGCTGGGATTACAGGCACCTGCCACTATGCCCGGCTAGATTTTTGTATTTTAGTAAAGACAAGGTTTCACCATGTTGGCCAGGCTGGTCTCTAACTCCTGACCTCAGGTGATCCGCCCACCTCGGCCTCTCAAAGTGCTGGGATTACAGGTGTGAGCCACCATGCCCAGCCTCATCTATTTATTTCTGTCTGTGCATCTCTGTATATCATGCATATCTATCTATCTATCTATCTATCTATCTATCTATCTATCTATCATCTATCTATCATCTATCATCTTTTTAATTTATTTTATTTTATTTTTTTATTTTATTTTTTATTTTTTATTTTTATTTTTTTTGAGACGGGGTCTCGCTCTGTCACCCAGGCTGGAGTGCAGTGGCGCGATCTCGGCTCACTGCAAGCTCCGCCTCCCGGGTTCACGCCATTCTCCTGCCTCAGCCTCTCCGAGTAGCTGGGACTACAGGCGCCCGCCACCACGCCCAGCTAATTTTTTGTATTTTTAGTAGAGACGGGGTTTCACCGTGGTCTCGATCTCCTGACCTCGTGATCCACCCGCCTCGGCCTCCCAAAGTGCTGGGATTACAAGCGTGAGCCACCGTGCCCGGCCTCTATCATCTATCATCTATCTCTGTCATCCATTGATCTATATCTCTGTCATCCACTTATCTCTATCCATCTCTATCATTCATCTCTATCTATCTGATCTATCTCTATCATCCATCAATCTATATCTTTATCTGTCATCCATTTATCTCTATCCATCTCTATCCTATCATCTATCTATCTATCTGTCTATCTATCTATCTTATCTATCTATCTCTGTCTATCATCTAACTTTTCTTTTAAAAACCATGAGTTCTGAATGGGCACAGTGGCTCACGTCTGTAATCCCAACACTTTGGGAGCCTGAGGCAGGGGTTTGCTTGAGGTCAGGAGCTCGAGACCAGCCTGGCCAACATGGTGAAACCCTGACTCTACCAAGAATAGAAAAATTAGCGGGGTGTGGTGGTACGCACCTGTAATCCCAGCTTCTCGGGAGGCTGAGGCAGCAGAATCACTTGAACCCTGGAGGCAGATGTTGCAGTGAGCAGAGATCATGCCATTGCACTCCAGCCTGAGTGACAGAGTGAGACTCTAAGAAAAAAACAAAACAAAACAAAAAACCACGTGAGTTCACACTGATGTCTCCAATTTCAAATCTTCAAATCACAACACCACAGGGTTCATTCCAGTCTGTTTTTCTTTCCACATTTGTAACCCCCTTCTCTGACCGAGATAATAAACCTGGCTTTCATTATCTTCAATATGTTTACTTACTTGCTTATCAGCCCCGTATGTAACCAACTTCCTAACCCTGCTGGGTGCCTCCTTGGTACCAACCTTGTAGGTCTCACTGGCCGTGCCCTGCCTGAAGAGAAGAAAATAATAATAATAATAACAATAATGATAATAATAATGTTTTTTAAAGACAAGAAAAAGGAACAAGAGGGAAGAGAAAGAGGAATGGTAAGTCGATATGGCTATCTTGAATGAACGAATTAACCTAAAATCTTAACAATATAACACAATAAATAATGCAATAACATTTCTTGATCCTGTAAGGTTTGGTGCTGATCAGGTGGTTTTCCAGAGAACGCTCCCTGAAGTGGTGACTCAGGGATTCAAGCTGCTTTCATTTTATGGTTCTGCCACCTCACCCCATGACCTCTACAGGTTCAGCTAAAGGGGAAGAGGTGGAACAAGAAGGCACATCTGCACTCAACTGCCTCAGAGTAAAAGTGACACATCACTTCCGTTTATGTTCTTTTGGCAAGAATTAATCCCGTGACACCACCCAGGTGCACAGGACTGAGAAAATATGGAGGAGCACGTGGATTTTCAGATAGCACTAACAGTCTCCTCCACACCCAATAGATATATTGGAATGGATTTTGTATCTAGATAACATAAGCTATGTGTAGCTTCCTGGTGGACATTCTTAGAAGGTAACAATGAGGTTCACCAGGAAACAATGAGCAAAACTATTATATCCAACTTTTAGTTATAAGGTGGTGACATGCAACAGTCATCCATAAAATATGATTTTGGTTTTGAATTAGTTGAGTTAAAGCCATTTTTTCTAGCAGTAGTTAGCAGGATCATGTCTATCACAGCCACACCTAGTCCAAAGGCTAGCATGTTTTTTCCTGGCGGCCCTAGTAAGTATCTGGATGTAATCATTCAGAGTTCATTCAGAAACTGCAGTATAAAATACAGCCCTGTGCTTCCTCCTCTAATTATAATTGTTTTTAAATTTTCAAGTAATTTCAAACTTACAGAAAAGATGTAAGAACAGTACAAATAACTCATATATACTTCATCCAGATTTATCAGTTTTTAATATTTTGTCACAACTGCTTTAATAGTTTTTTTCCCCATCTATCTCTATGTCTGGCTAACTATTTATCTATCTGCCTACTTACCTATTATCCCTCCACCCATCCAGCTATCCATATAATTTGAACCATTTGAGAGTAAACTGCAGAGTATACTGTTTAGCCCCTAAATACTTCAGGTACATTTCTTTTTTTTTTTTTTTCGGAGGGGTGGAGGGTGGGGAGAGTCTTGCTCTGACACCCTGGCTTGGAGTGCAGTGGCACAATCCCAGCTCACTGCAACCTCCACCTCCGAGGTTCAAGTGATTCTCATGCCTCAGCCTCCTGAGTAGCTGGGACTATAGGCATGTGCCACCACACCTGGCTAGTTTTTGTATTTTTAGTAGAGATGGGGTTTTGTCATGTTGGTCAGGCTGATCTCGAACTCCTGGTCTCAAGTGATCTGTCTGCCTCAGCCTCCCAAAGTGCTGGGATTACAGGTGTGAGCCACCGCACCCGGCCTCAGAGTGCATTTCTTAAGGACAAGGATATTCTCTTACATAAGCACAGTATAATTATCAAAATCAGGAAATTTAACACTAATAATCTAACCTGTAATCTACATTCAAAATTTGCTAATTGTCCCAACAATGTCCTTTATTTACAACAATGCCTTTTTTTCTGGTCCATATCTAATCCTGGATGACGCATTGCATTTAGTACACATGCCTCTTTAGCTCCCTTTGCTAAAACTGGACTGCGCCATCTCAGCTCACTGCCACCTCTGTTTCCCTGGCTCAAGCAATCCTACAATCTCAGCCTCCCAAGTAGCTGGGATTACAGGTGTGAGCCACCATGCTTGGCTAATTGTTGTATTTTTAGCGGAGATGAAGTTTCACCATGTTGGCCAGGCTGGTCTCAAACTCCTGAGCTCAAAGTGACCCATCAGCATGGACCTCCCAAAGTGCTAGGATTTACAGGCGTGAGCTATGGCACATGGCCTATTTCTTTTTTTTTTTTTTTTTGCCCACTGCCGCCCTCAGATAATTTTATATATACAATATATATTCTATATAGAATATATATAGAATATATATTATATATATACTTTAAGTTTTGGGATACATGTGCAGAAACATGCAGGTTTATTACATAGGTATACATGTGCCATGGTGTTTTGCTGCACCCATCATCCTGTCATCTACATTAGGTATTTCTCCTAATGTTATCCCTTCCCTAGCCTCCCATTCCCTAACAGGCCCCAGTGTGTGATATTCCCCTCCCTGTGTCCATGTGTTCTCATCGTTCAACTCCTTATGAGTGAGAACATGTGGCGTTTGGTTTTCTGTTCCTGTGTTAGTTTGCTGAGAATAACGGTTTCCAGCTTCACCCATGTCTCTGCAAACGACATGAACTCGTCCTTTCTTATGGCTGCATAGTATTCCATGGTGCATATGTGCCACATTTTCTTTATCCAGTCTATCATTGATGGGCATTTGGGTTGGTTCCAAGTCATTGCTATTGTGAATAGTGCTGCAATAAACATGTGTGCATGTGTCTTTATAATAGAATGATTTATAATCCTTTGGGTATATGCCCAGTAATGGGATTGCTGGGTCAAACAGTATTTCTGGTTCTAGATCCTTGAGGAATTGCCACACTGTCTTCCGCAATGGTTGAACTAGTTTACAGTCCTACCAACAGTGTAAAAGTGTTCGTATTTCTCCACATCCTCTCCAGCATCTGTTGTTTCCTAACTTTTTAATGATCACCAGAGTCTACAAGGAACTTAAACAAATTTACAAGAAAAAAACAACCCCATGAAAAAGTGGGTGAAGGATATGAACAGACACTTCCCAAAAGAAGACATTTATGCGGCCAACAAACATATGAAAAAAAGCTCATCATCACTGGTCATTAGAGAAATGCAAATCAAAACCACAATGAGATACCATCTCATGCCAGTTAGAATGGCCTGACAGTTTTTAGGAGTACAGGCCAGCAATTTGTGTAAAATTTCCTTTAATTGAGAGTTGTCTGAAGTTTTCTTGTGATTCCATTCAGGTTGTGCATTTAGAGAAGGGATACTGCCTGCCTGCCTGCCCGCCGTCCGTCCTTCCTTTCCCTCCCTCCCTTCCTTCCTTCCTTCCTTCTCTTTGTTGAGACGGTCTCCCTCTGTTGCCCAGGCCGGAGTGCAGTGGCATAATCTCGGCTCACTGCAACCTCCCTTCCTCGGGCTCCCGTGATTCTCCTGCCTCGGCCTGCCGAATACCTGGGATTGCAGGCGCGCACCACCACGCCTGGCTGGTTTTTGTATTTTTGGTGGAGACGGCGTTTCGCCGTGTTGGCCAGGCTGGTCTCCAACTCCTGACCTCGAGTGATCTGCCCGCCTCGGCCTCCCGAAGTGCTGGGATTACAGACGGAGTCTCGCTCACTCAATGCTCAATGTTGCCCAGGCTGGAGTGCAGTGGTGTGATCTCCGCTCGCTACAACCTCCACCTCCCAGCCGCCTGCCTTGGCCTCCCAAAGTGCTAAGATTACAGCCTCTGCCCGGCCGCCACCCCGTCTAGGAAGTGAGGAGCGCCTCTGCCCGGCTGCTCCGTCTGGGAAGTGAGGAGCGCCTCTGCCTGGCCGCTGTGCAACCTTCCAAGTGTGAAGTGACAGCCTTCGTTGTAGAATGAATGAAGACACTGGCACTGATTGTATAACACCTTGGCAGCTATCTCAAGTCGATGGTGGAGGTATTGGAATTATAGAAGAAAGCAAACACACAAATTTGACTAAAGGTGATTTTGTGACTTCTTTCTATTGGCCCTGGCAAACCAAGGTTATTCTGGATGGAAATAGTCTTGAAAAGGTGATATATATATGAACGTATCTGACTTTTTTTCCCCGTATAATTCTTACTTTGTGCATTTGATATTTAGTTGTGTTTGTAATCACGGAAAAATAAAAGCATATAAAAAAAAGAGAGAAAAAGGATACTGCGTGAGTGATGTATTCTGCTCAGTGCACCCCTTAGGAAACACTTGGTGATTTATATGATTCCTAGGGTGAGGTTAACTTTGATCACTTGGTTTAAGATGGTGTCTATCAGATTTCTTCACTGTAAAGTTATTATTTTTCCCTTTGTAATTAATCAGTAATTTATAAAGAGATACTTTCGAGGCTATGTAAATATCCTGTTTTTTAAAAATCACATACCCAGTAATTTTCACATCTATTGATTATTCTTGCCTGAATCAACAATTACCATGATTCCATGATTTTCTAAATCTTTGCTTCAGGCCAGGTGCATGGCTTATGCCTGTAATCTCAGCACTTTGGGAGACTAAAGTGGATCACCTGAGGTCAGGAGTTTGAGACCAGCCTGGCCAACATGGTGAAACCGCATGTCTACTAAATATGCAAAAATTAGCCAGGCACCACACCGTGGTGGTGGGCACCTGTAATCCCAACTACTCGGGAGGCTGAGGCAGGAGAATCACTTGAATTTGGGAGGCAGAGGTTGCAGTGAGCCGAGATAGCACCACTGCACTCCAGCCTGGGCAACGGAGTGAGACTTTGTCTCAAAAACAAAAACAACAACAACAAAAAATAAATCTTTGTTTCTTCTATTTTTTTTTTTTTTTTAGCTGACCATTCCACTATAAGAATGAGCTTTCACTGGGCACAGTAGCTCACGCCTATAATCCCAGCACTTTGGAAGGCCAAGGCAGGCAGATAACTTAAGGCCAGGAGTTCGAGACCAACCTGGCCAAAATGGGAAAACCCCATCTCTAGTAAATATACAAAAATTATCCAGGCATGGTGGCACACACCTGTAGTCCCAGCTACTCAGGAGGCTGAGATGGGGAGGATCGCTTGAACTTGGGAGGCAGAGGTTGCAGCGAGCCAAGATCACACCACTGCATTCCAGCCTGGGTGACAGAGCAAGACTCTGTCTCAAAACAAAACAAAACAAAAAGAATGAGCTTTCCTTTTTATTCATTCATTCATGTGTTATCAGCATAGATACGGACTCTGGAATCTAGATTATAACACATTACTAGTTAGGTGTTCCGTTGGCTTTTTTTTTTTTTTTTGACACAGGGGCTTACCTGGGCTGGAGTGCAGTGCTGCAGACTGGTGGAATCACAGCTCACTGCAGCCTCAAACTCCTGGGCTCAAGCGAACCTCTCATCACAGCCTCCCAAATAGCTGGGACTACAGGCGCATGCCACAACACCTAGCTTATTTTTGTATTTTTTTAGAGACAGGGTTTCACCATGTTGCCCAGGCTAGTCTTGAACTTCTGGGTTCAAGTGATCTGCCCTCCTCAGCCTCCCAAACTGTTTGGACTACAGGTGTGAGTCACTGCGCCCAGCCTACTTTTGTTTTGATGTTCAAATTATCCCATTTGGGAGTCCCTGCCAGCTGGCTCCTGTGTACTTTTAACATGTCCCATTACTTTTTGAGCATATCTTTACTTTCCTTTAAAAAATATTTATATATTTATTTTTAATTTTAATTTTTAAAATTTTTTATAGAGACAAGAGCCTCGCTATGTTGCCCAGGCCGGTCTCAAACTCCTGGGCTCAAGGGATCCTCCTGCCTCAGCCTCCCAAAGTGCTGGGATTACGGTGTAAGCCATGGCTTCCGGCCCTCCTTACTTTCTGATGCAAGATATTTCTGGCTTATCTGTACTTTTCATGTTCTAACCCTGGCATCAGTCATTTCTCCAAGAAGCCCTGGTACCTTTTATAGGGTGATGGTATTTAGGAACCTGGGCACTCCTTAATCCTTTCTTCAGGAATAACTCACCTTACTGAATCTATTCATTTCAGGCATTCTGAACTACAGGATTGAATTGGTCCCATTTACTCAGGCTGAGAAAGCATTTAGTTCCTTTACGTTAGTCATAAGATCCTAAGTTCTGCAAGAGTCTGAGTTGCTCATCAGTGGACTCTTTGCCCCTAGGATGCCAACCAGGTATATCTAAAGTGTTCTATAAATATTTTCTGAATGATTTAATGCTGCCAAGCCTACCTTAGAGAAACCTACTTGAGATATGGTTCCAATTCTAAGTTCAAGGGTCACTACAGAGCAGTTACATTCTTTGCACTCACTATGTTACAGAGTCATAGCCTAAAATAGACTTATCTGTCCTACAGTTTACCTTAGTATTTATATTGTATTAGAAGCCTGTAGAAGCCAACAGCTTAGTCTACAACAACTGTTTTTCAGGGGCCCTTTTCCAAGACGCCTTGTTTTCAAGATTTTCTAAACGGTTAAGAAGCAATTTTAGCCGGGCGTGGTGGCTCACGCTTGTAATCCCAGCACTTTGGGAGGCCGAGGCGGGCGGATCACGAGGTCCGGAGATCGAGACCATGGTGAAACCCCGTCTCTACTAAAAATACAAAAAAAGCCGGGCATGGTGGTGGGCGCCCATAGTCCCAGCCACTCGGAGAGGCTGAGGCAGGAGAATGGCGTGAACCCGGGAGGCGGAGCTTGCAGTGAGCCGAGATTGCGCCACCGCACTCCAGCCTGGGAGACAGAGCCAGACTCCGTCTCAAAAAAAAAAAAAAAAAAAAAAGAAGCAATTTTAGGCCAGGTGCGATGGCTCATGCCTGTAACCCCAGCACTTTGGGAGGTCAGAAGTTTGAGACCAGCCTGGCCAACATGGTGAAACCTGTCTCTAGTAAAAATACAAAAATTAGCTGGGCATGGTGGCATGCACGCCTGTAATCCCAGCTGCTCAGGAGGCTGAGGCAGGCAAATTGCTTGAACCCGGGAGGCGGAGGTTGCAGTAAGCCGAGATCACGCCATTGCACTCCAGCCTGGGCAATAAGAGCGAAATTCCGTTTCAAAAACAAAACAAAAATTAGCTGGGTGTGGTGGCCCTTGCCTGTAATCCCAGCTACTCAGGAGACTGAGGCAGGAGAATAGCTTGAACCCAGGAGGTGGAGGCTGCAGTGAGCTGAGATCACGCCACTGCACTCCAGCCTGGATGACGCAGTGAGACTTCGTCTCAAAAAAAAAAAAAAAAAGAAGCAGTTTTAGCAAATGCGGTTACTTAAACTGTGACAGAACTAACCTATAAACTCTGAGGCGTGTGACATATATATAGGTTTTCGTCTATGGTTCCTGGCTCATAACTCCCATAGCCCCTGTTACAATAAAGAGAATCTCTCTGATCTTCTCTGGCCCTCCCTTTGCCTGCCCATGGCAGGACTCTAATCTCATCATTCCAGAGAGGATCTTGTCCCCTAACTTGGAGGAAGGAATATTGCATGGAATGGCCAAGAAGAATCTTGCTGGACCAACACTTTGGGAGGCCAGGGCAGGTGGATCACTTGAGCTCTGGAGTTCCAGACCAGCCTGGTCAATATGGTAAAACCCTCTCTCTACAAAAAATGCAAAAATTAGCCGGGTATAGTGGTGTGCGCCTGTAATCCCAGCTACTCGGCAAGCTGAAGCAGGAGAATTGCTTCAACCTGGGAGGTGGAGGTTGCAGTGAGCCAAGATGGCGCCACTGCACTCCAGCCTGGGCAATGGGAGTACGAGCCTGTCTCAAAAAAAAATAATAATAATCTTTCCGGGTTTAGAGCATACCCCTTTTGTTCAATCACACGGTTGTCCATGCTTCAATCATGCCTATCCAATGAAGTCCCCGTAAAAAGTCCCAAGAGGGCAGGTGAACACGTGGAGTTTCCTGGAGAGTGGTGTGCTTGGGGAGAGCATGGAAGCACTACGCCGGCTCCCACATAACTTGCCCTATGCAGCTCTTCATCTGTATTATTTGTAATATCCTTTATAATAAACCAGTAAATGTAAATAAATGTTTCCTTGAGTTCTGTGAGCCACGCATGCAAATTAATTGAACCCAAAGAGGGAATTCTGGGAACCCCAACTTGAAGCCAGTTGGTCAGAAGTTCCAGAGGCGCAGACTTGCCAGGGTGTCTGAAGTGGGGGGCGGGTTTGGAGACTGAGCCCTCAACCTGTGGGATCTGGCACTATCTCCAGGTAAATGATGTTGGAATTGAATTAGAGGACATTCAACTGGTGTCTGCTGCAGAATTGATTGCTTGTTTCTTGGTGGGGAGAAATCCTCCACATTTGGTCACAAAAGTCTGCTGTGTTGATTGTTGTTGTGTTGTTGAGTGAGACAATGGGAAAAACACAATTATAATTTTTCCGAACAAGGTATTAATTCAAAATACACTGTATATAGTTAAGTAGAACACTTTATGCTCTTTTCCTTGATAAAACTGTGACTATAATCATTCTATCAGGAAAAAAATAAACCACACTGTTATTTTAACAGAGTGTTGCCTATGGGAATAGATTAAATGGGCATTGGAGAAGTTTAAAGGCACCGAGAGAAGACTGAGTCTGCATACATAATAACTGCAGAAAGAGCTACCACCCCTAGTGGTGGAGGCACAAAGGGAAGAGGTTGGAGTTAGAATTTAGCAGCGGGCAGTTCCCTGTGGAACTAGGACCCAAACCTCTGAGAAGGCACTGCCTGGCTAGAGCTTGTCTCCAAAGGAACTCAATGAGGCTGATTCTGGAAATGCTAGAAAAAGCTGAGTATGCTAGCCAAAATATCCTTTTATCATTTTTGCTCATATCAAAGTACCCTTCCAGGTTATCTAGTGTAAAAATAACCGAAACATACTGGCTGTATCACAAAACTCTTCTAGTCATTTACCAGCTGGGCTATTTCAAGACACCACAATTTCAACCTTCTCCCTTCTATTAAGAGCTAATGGCATAGGCCAGGTGCAGCGGCTCATGCCTGTCATCCCAGCATTTTGGGAGGCCGAGGCAGGTGGATAACCTGAGGTCAGGAGTTTGAGACCAGCCTGGGGAAGATGACCGTGTCTCTACTAAAAATACAAAATTAGCTGGGCATGGTGGCACATGCCTGTAATCCTAGCTACTTGGGAGGTTGAGGCAGGAGAATCGCTTCAACCTGGGAGGTGGAGGTTGCAGTGAGCTGAGGTCGTGCCACCCCTTACACTCCAGCCTGGGCAACAAGAACCAAACTCCGTCTCAAAAAAAAAAAGAAAAAAAAGAAAGTCAGTCGTGGTGTCACATGCCTATAATTCCAGCTACTCTGGTGGCTGAGGCAGGAGAATCCCTTGAACCTGGGAGGCAGAGGCTGTGGTGAGCTGAGATTGCACCACTGCACTCCAACCTGGGTGACAGAGTGAGACCCTATTTCCAAAAAAAAAAAAAAAGGCCAGGCCTGGTGGCTCATGCTTTTAATCCCAGCACTTTAGGAGGCCAGCATGGGCAGATCATGAGATCAGGAGTTCAAGACCAGCCTGGCCAACACAGTGAAACCCCATCCCTACTAAAAATACAAGAATTAGCCAGGCATGGTGGCGGGCACCTGTAATCCCAGCTACTCGGGAGGCTGAGGCAGGATAATCTCTTGAACCCGGGAAGCAGAGGTTGCAGTGAGCCAAGATCGCACCACTGCACTCCAGCCTGGGCAACGGAGCTAGACTCTGTCTAAAAAAAAAAATGCTGGGTACAAACCAACTGTTGCTGCCAGAGTGAAGGGAGGAAGATGTGATGTGAAGGGTTGGGACAGGAGCAGCAGCCAAGTCCCATCCTCCTCCTGCCGTCCAATCTCCTTTAGTAACCCCTGTTCAAGTGAGCTTATAATAGTCTTTTGCATTGTCTCAGCCCAACTGTCAGAAACTATAGAGGAGTGGGTTTGGAGCTGAGAAACAATAGCTTAACCAGCACAGCAATATAGGAGTTCTGTTTGAAAGCAATCTATTATAGCAACACATTTAGACCCTGAAATAACATACTATAGAGAGAACATTTGAATGCTCACTTGATGGATTGAATACATACATAAACTCAATTCTTTATGTTCAGCTTTGTTAAAGTCCTCTTACACCAAGATTTATATGGTTAATTAACAAAACAACATTAAAGCAGCCGGGCACGGTGGCTCACGCCTGTAATCCCAGCACTTTGGGAGGCCGAGGCAGGCGGATCACCTGAGGTCAGGAGTTCAAGACCAGCCTCAACGTGGAGAAACCCCATCTTTACTAAAAATATAGAATTAGCCGGGCATGGTGGTGCATGCCTGTAATCCCAGCTACTCGGGAGGCTGAGGCAGGAGAATTGCTTGAACCTGGGAGGCAGAGGTTGCAGTCAGCCGAGATCACGCCATTGCACTCCAGCCTGGGCAACAAGAGTGAAACTCTGTCTCAAAAAAAAAAAAAAAAAAAAAAAATTAAAGCCTCACTGGGAAGAAAACACATACAAAGACTGTGAATAGGCTGGGCACGGTGGCTCACGACTGTAATCCCAGCACTTTGGGAGACCGAGGCAAGCGGATCACGAAGTCAGGAGGTTGGGACCAGCCTGACCAACATGGTGAAACCTCGTCTCTACTAAAATACAAAAATTAGCCAGGCGTTGTGGTGGGCACCTGTAATCCCAGCTACTCAGGAGGCTGAGGCAGGAGAATCGCTTGAACCCAGGAGGCGGAGGTTGCAGTGAGCCGATATTGTGCCACTGCATTCCAGCTGGGGCGACAGAGCAAGACTCTCTCTCAAAAAAAAACCAGACTGTGAATAACTCAGATTACAAATTTGAAACAAAAGTAGAATTCTGATCTCTAGTTTGAGAAATAAATCATAATGTTAGTGAGTATAGTTTGATCTTTTCTTGACTGAAACCTAGTAAGCTTGGAGATCAGCATTTTGAACCACCGAAAGGTTAGAAGATAAAAATTAATAGGGATCAAAGGAGAGGCTATTAGATACCGAGTCAGCTGGCAGCTAAAAGGACGGATAGATAACAGATAAAAATGAGAAGAACCAGAATTTTAAAACCTCATAATCTAAAATAATACAGCTGGCTCCAGCCCCATTTAGGATTAAACAACTGTATTAATCTGTTTTCGCGATGCTGATAAAGACATACCTGAGGCTGCATAATTTATAAAGAAAAAGAGGTTTAACTGACTCACAGTTCCACACGGCTGGGGAGGCCTCACAATCATGGCGGAAGGCGAAAGGCATGTCTTAACATGGTGGCAGACAAAAGAGAACTTGTGCAAGGAAACTCCCCCTTATAAAACCATTAGATCTCGGCCGGGCGCAGTGGCTCACGCCTCTAATCCCAGCACTTTGGGAGGCCGAGGTGGGCGGATCATGAGGTCAAGTGATTGAGACCATCCTGGCCAACATGGTGAAACTCCATCTCTACTAAAAATACAAAAATTAGCCAGGCGTGGTGGTGGGTGCCTGTAGTCCCAGCTACTCGGGAGGCTGAGGCAGGAGAATTGCTTGAACCTGGGAGGTGGAGGTTGCAGTGAGCCGAGATCACGCCATTGCACTCTAGCCTGGGCGACAGAGCGAGACTCCGTCTAAAAAAATAAATAAATAAATAAATAAAACCATTAGATCTCACGAGACTTACGAGAACAGCATGGGAAAGACCCACCCCCAGGATTCAATTACCTCCCACTGGGTCCCTCCCACGACAGGTGGGAATTGTGGGAGCTACAATTCAAGATGAGATTTGGGTCGACAGGTGGGAATTGTGGGAGCTACAATTCGAGATGAGATTTGGGTGGGGACGCAGCCAAACTACATCAACAACTTTACACGGTTATAGATGTTTTTGTTTATAACAACAACACGCACATGTGCGCACCCCATAAGTGGAGAGGGCAGAGAAAGTGACAGTAAGAGCATCCTGGCTGTCAAGACATATTATGCAGACAACATCTGTCTATCAAAAATCACAAGCCAGCCACGGTGGTGTTTTCTTGGGGTTCCAGCTACTCCGGAGGCTGAGGTGGGAAGATCACCTGGGCAACGTAGTGAGACTTCATCTCTTTTCTCTTTCCCTCTCTTTCTGAGACAGAGTCTCACTCTGTCACCCAGGCTGAAGTACAGTGGCGCCATCATGGCTCACTGCAGCCTCTGCCTCCTGGGCTGAAGTGATCCTCCCACCTCAGCCTCCCAAGTAGCTGGGAGCACAGGTGCACGCAACCATGCCCGGCTAATTTTTGTATTTTTTTTTTTTTTATAGCGATGGGGTTTCGTCATTTTTCCCAGGCTGGTCTCAAACTCTTGGGCTCAAGCGATCCACCCGCCTCGGCCTCCCAAAGTGCTGGAATTACAGATGTGAGCCACCACACCTGGTCAAGACCCTATCTCTTAAAAGAAAAAACTCATATACTTTTCGGTCCATTTATTTCATTTCGGGGAACTATTCTTACAATTACAGCACATGTGCAAAATGATATGGGTACAAGATGATTCATTGTAGCATTACTTATAACGACAACAGATTGGAAACAATGCAGTAATCGATCAATAGGGTTAAATAAATTATGATACAGCCACGCATGGAACACTATGAAACTGCTAATAAATATAAATAAATAAAATGAAATCTTTTATACTGACGTCAAAAGATTCCAAACACTGTTAAATGAAAAATTTAAGGTATTAAATAATAGGTAGAGTATGACACCACCTATGAAAGAGAAGAGTAAAATTGTGTGTGTGTGTGTGTGTGTGTGTGTGTGCATGTGATATCTCTGGAAAAATACACACAAAAAGTAATAACATATGGGGTGGGGAACTGGAAAGTGGGGGTCAGAGGTGAAAGGGAGACTTTTCATTGTTTCTTTTTTCTTTTTCTTTTTTTGAGACAGGGTCTCACGCTGTCACCCAGGCTGGAGTGCAGTGGTATAATCACAGCTCCCTGCAGTCTTGACCTCCCAGCCTCTATTGGTCCTCCTGCCTCAGTCTCCCAAGTAGCTGGGACTACAGGCACACGCCACTACACCTGGCTAATTTTTAAATATTTTGTCAGCCAGACGACATGGCTCGCGCCTGTAATCCCAGCTATTCAGGAGGCTGAAGCAGGAGAATCGCTTGAACCCGGGTGGCCGAGGTTGCAGTGAGCCGAGATCGCGCTACTACAGTCTTCGCCTGGGCGACAGAGCGAGACTCTGTCTCAAAATAAAAAACTAATAAAAGAGTAATAATAAAAGAAGACCAAAATTAACAGCAATTCACTTTTTTTTTTTTTTTTTTGAGACGGAGTGTCACTCTGTCGCCCAGGCTGGAGTGCAATGGCGCCATCTCAGCTCACTGCAACCTCCACCTCCCGGGTTCAAGCGATTCTCCTGCTTCAGTCTCCCGAGTAGCTGAGATTGCAGGCGCCGGCCGCCACGCCCAGCTAATTTTTGTTCTTTTGGTAGAGACGAGGTTTCACCATGTTGGCCAGGCTAGTCTCGAACTACTGACCTCAGGCAATCCCACCCGCCTCAGCCTCCCAAAGTGCTGGAATTACAGGTGTGAGCCACTGCACCCGGCACACAATTTTTTTTTTTTTTGAGACATGGTTTCACGCTGTTGCCCAGGCTGATCTCGAACTCCCGAGCTCAAGTGATCCGCCCACCTCAGCCTCCTAAAGTGCTGGGATTACAGGAGCGAGCCACCTCACCCAGCCAGCAACTCACATTTTAATAACAAATGACAGACTACTTCACAGAGCTCTCCTATAGTAGAAGCATTACAAACTACACTGAGTTTCACAGCGACATCTAGTGTACCCTTTTTGTAAAATCATTTAAACTCAATGGCTGGAATACCAGTTTGTGGCCATATGACTAGGTAATATTTTTTAAATCCTGATATAAACGGCCTAACTAAAGCCTGTTTATTAATTCTTATTGTGTGAAATGTTTGGGGTTCTCACTGTCCATGTTTTAGCTGGATTAGAATTTACTACAGTACTTGACACTGCAGTATAAAAATAGTTACTTTTGGTTGCTTTAAAATTTTACCATAAAATTTACATAGTTTGTAATGAGAAAAAGATCAGGAATACTATGAATTCATCTGCAAATTTTTCCTCAATTCAAAGCTACCTAATACAGGGTAGTATAGTATGAAAATAGTATAGAAGGATCTCTGCACACAAAACTAAAATTCTATTTGCAGAATATTGGAAAGTTATAAATTACCCAAGTAAAAATATCAGTGACATTCTTGACTAATAAAGGAGTACCAGACAATAATAAGCAAATACTTTGGGACTACTATCAGACATTCTCTTTGGTATGGTAAAAATGCACAATAGCCCTAAAGTGACTTATTTATAAAAACAAAACAACTTATAAGTAAACATTTAGTGATAATACCATATAATGTTTTTCTGTCGTATCTACTTTATTTAAAAATTGTTTCGACTTTTTTTTGATACAGGGTTTCACTATATTGCCCAGGCTGGAGTGCAGTAGAGCTATTCATAGGTGTGATCATAGCACACTGCAGCCTCAAACTCCTGGACTCAAGGGATCCTTTGGCCTCAGCCTGCTGAGTAGCTGGGGCTACAGATACACACCACTGAACCCAGCCCTATTACATCTACTTTGTTTTTATTTATTTATTTTTTTGAGATGGAATCATGCTCTGTTGCTCAGGCTGGAGTGCAATGGTGCAATCTTGACTCACTACAACCTCCGCCTCCCAGGTTCAAGCGATTCTCCTGCCTCAGCCTTCAAAGTAGCTGGGACTACAGGCAGGCACCACCACGCCCTGCTAATTTTTGCATTTTTAATACAGACGGGGTTTCGCCGTGTTGGCCAGGCTGGTCTCGAACTCCTCAACTCAGGTGATCCGCCCACCTCAGCCTCCAAAGTGCTGGGACTACAGGCGTGAGCCACCGTGCCTGGCTATTATGTCTACTTTAAATAGCTTTAAGGAACTGAGTGTGGTAGCTCATGTCGGTAATCCCAGATACTTGGAAGGCTGAGGCAGGAGGATCACTTGAGGCCAGGAGCTTGAGATCCAGCTTAGGCAACATAGCAACAGCGCATTTCCAGTAAAACAAAAGAAAACAAGAAAACTGTCACTGTTATGATACCTGAAAACATACCTGAATAAACCTCATTTGAATCTCTTCTGGTCCCTTAAACAAAGAAAAAATTCCACACGTTCCGTTATCTGATGGTGGCAGCCTTCGTTCCATTAATCAAAGATATCCAGAGCCTAGCATGATGGCTCATGCCTGTAATCCCAGCACTTTGGGAGGCTGAGACTGGCAGATCACCTGAGGTCAGGAGTTCGAGACCAGCCTGGGCAAAAAGAGCTACCCACCAAATGCATACTTAACTAAGGAGCAGAGTCTGAATGTTTGGAGTTGCTTATCTTCATTAGTTTGCCTGGCTGGATATTTCTTTGCTGTTATCACAGGTAAGAATGTAAACCCAGAGGCGGAGGTTGCAGTGAGCTGAGATCACGCCACTGCCCTCCAGCTTGGGCAACAGAGTGAGTCTCTGTCTCAAAAAAAAAAAAAAAAAAAAAAGTAAACCCTTGGGGCAAATCTGGATTCAAAACTTTAGTCTCTATCAACTAGATGTGTGGCCTCATGAAAATTACTTAACTCCGGCCGGGCGCAGTAGCTCACGCTATAATCACAGCACTTTGGGAGGCTGAGGCAGGTGGATCACTTGAGGTCAGGAGTTCAAGACCAGCCTGGTCAACACGGTGAACCCCGGTCTCTACTAAAAATACAAAAATTAGCTGGCTGTGGTGGTGCGCACTTGTCATCCCAGCTACTCAGGAGGCTGAGGCAGGAGAATCGCTTGAACCCAGGAGGCAGAGGTTGCAGTGAGGCAACATTGCACCGCTGCCCTCCAGCCCGAGTGACAGAGCAAGACTCAGTCAGAAAGATGGGCGACAGAGCAAGACTCCATCAGAAAGAAGAGAAGGAAGGAAGGAAGGAAGGCAGGCGGGCAGGCAGGCAGGCAGGCAGGCTCACTGCAAGCTCTGCCTCCCGGGTTCACGCCATTCTCCTGGCTCAGGCTCCTGAGTAGCTTGGACTACAGGCGTGTGCCACCACGCCAGGCTAATTGTTTTTTTTTTTTTATTTTTAGTAGAGACGGGGTTTCACTGTGTTAGCCAGGATGGTCTCGATCTCCTGACCTCTTGATCTGCCCGCCTCGGCCTCCCAAAGTTCTGGGATTACAGGCATGAGTCATTGCGCCTGGCCTGATTTAAATTATTTTGGATATACTCCCAGAAGTGTGTTTGCTGGATCATATGGCAATACCATTTTTAATTTTTTTAGGAACCTCCATACTGTTTTCCATAATGGCTATTCCATTTTACATTCCCGCCAGCAGAGCATAAGGGTTCCAATTTCTCACATCCTTGCCAATACTTGTTATTTTCTGTTTTATCAATAGTCCTAATAGGTATGAACTGATATCTCATTGTATTTCGATTTGCATTTCCCTAATGATTAATGATGATTTTCATACGCTTATTGGCCCTTTGTCTATTTTCTTTGTTGTTGTTGTTGTTTTGAGACGGTGTTTCACTCTTGTTGCCCAGGCTGGAGTGCAATGGCATAATCTCAGCTCACTGCAACCTCCACCTCTGGGTTCAGGCAATTCTCCTGCTTCAGCCTCCTGAGTAGCTGGGATTACAGGCATGCGCCACCATGCACGGCTAATTTTGTATTTTTAGTAGAGACAGGGTTTCTCTATGTTAGTCAGGCTGGTCTCGAACTCCTCACCTCAGGTGATCTGCCCACCTTGACCTCCCAAAGTGTTGGGATTACAAGCGTGAGCCACCATGCCCGACCTCTTTGTCTATTTTCTTCGGAGAAATGTTTATTCATGTCTTTGGCCTATTTTAAAATTAGATTATTTGGATTTTTTGTTGTTGAATTGCAGGAGTTCTTTATATATTCTGGATGTGTATCTCCCATTCCATGGGTTGTCTTTTGATGCACAAATGTTTTTAAGTTTCATGTAGCTCCATTTGCATATTTTAGCTTTTGTTGCCTATGCTTTTGGTGCCATATAAAAAAATTCATTGCCAAATTCAAAGTCATGATGCTCTCCCCTTATGTTTTCTTCAAAGAGTTTTATTGTTTTAGGTGTTATGTTTAGGTCCTTAATCTCTTTTTTTTTGAGATAGGGTCTTGCTCTGTCATGGAGGCTGGAGTGCAGCCTTGACCTCCTAGATGTGATCACTCGATCCTCCCACTTCAACAGCCCGAGTAGCTGTGACTGCAGACACGTGTCACCAGTCCTGGCCAATTTTATTTATTTTTTGTAGAGATGGGGTTTCACTATGTTGCCCAAGCTGGTCTTGAACTCCTGGGCTCAAGAGATCCTTCTGCCTTGGCCTCCCAAAGCACTGGGATTACAGGCACGAGCCACCTTGCCTGGCCTCCTTAATCTATTTTGAATTAAATTTTGTACATGGTGCTAGGAAAGGGTCTACCTTCATTCTTTTACATATGGATATCCAGTTTTCCAACGCCATTAGTTGAAGAGACTGTTCTTTCCGCATGAGCAGTCTTGGCACGCTTAATGAAAATTACTTGACCATATATGCTAGGGTTTATTTCTGGGCTCTCTATTCTATTCCATTCCATTGGTGTATATGTCTGTCTTTATGCCAGTACTACACTGTTTTGATTACTATAGCTTTGTGATATGTTTTAAAATCAGAAAGTGTGTCCAGGCACAGTGGCTCATGCCTGTAATCCCAGCACTTTGGGAGGCCAAAGCTGGTGGATCACCTGAGGTCAGAAGTTCGAGACTGGCCTGACCAACATGGTGAAACCCATCTCTACTAAAAATACAAAAATTACCTGGGTGTGGTGGCGGGTGCCTGTAATCCCAGCTACTTGGGAGGCTGAGGCAGAAGAATCACTTGAACCTGGGAGGCGGAGGTTGCAGTGAGCAGAGATCGCACCATTGCACTCCAGACTGGGCAACAGAGTGAGACTTTGTCTCAAAAAAACAAAACAAAACAAAACAAAACAAAACAAAACAAAACAAAAATTAGCTGGGCATGGTGGCGCACGCCCTGTAGTCCTAGCTACTCAGGAGGCTGAGGCAGGAGAATCGCTTGAACCCAGGAGGCAGAGGTTGCAGTGAGCCAAGATCGCACCACTGCACTCCAGCCTGGGAGACAGAGAGAGATTGTCTCAAAAAAAAAAAGATAAGAGATAAAAAAATACTAATAATAAAATCAGAAAGTGTGAAACCTCCACCTTTGTTCTTTTTCAAGATTGTTTTTGCTATTCAGGTAAGACACAACTCTGTTTGTTTGTTTGTTTTGGAGACAGGGTCTCACTCTTGTCTAGGCTGGAGTGTGGTGGTGCGATCTCAGCTCACTGCACTGCCGGGTTCAAGTGATCCTTCGACCTCAGCCTCCCAAGTAGCTGGGACTGTAGATGTGTGCCGCCATGTCCAGCTAATTAAGTATACAATTTCGTGACCATGAAACAACACCTATTTCACCACCACCCTGATCAAGAAACACAGCACTCCCCAGTTACTTCCCTTCCTCATGCGTCCTTTCCTGATTACAATTCTCTCCTTTCCACAGGTTATCAGCATTCTGATTTTTTTGGTAATTATTTTCTTACTTCTCTTTATATTTTTAACACAAGTATGCATCCTCAAACAATATAATTTTACCTATTTTTCAACTTGAATTTAAATCATATCATGTATTTTTTTAACTTGCATATATTACTGAACATCATGAAATTCATCCATGCTGTGTAGCAGTAATTCACACATTACATATATTATATTTCTGGCTTTTGGTAACTACGAACAGTATTGCTATAAATTTTCTTTACATGTGTTCTGGTCTGCAGGTGTAAGAGTTTACCTAGGGGCCGTGCACGGTGGCTCACACCTGTAATCCCAGCACTTTGGGAGGCCGAGGGGGGCTGATCACTTGAGTCCAGGAATTTGAGACTAGCCTGGCCAACATGGCGAAACCCTGTCTCTACTAAAAATACAAAAAATTAGCCAGGTATGGTGGTGGTGTGCCTGTAGTCTCAGCTATTTGAGAGGGTGAGGCAGGAGAATTGCTTGAACCTGGGAGGTGGAGGTTGCAATGAGCCGAAATAGCACCACTGCACTCCAGTCTGGGCAAAAGAGCAACACTGTTAAAAAAAAAACAACAACAAAATTTACCTAGGGTGTATATCTAATCGTGGTATTACTCAATTGCTGGATACACTACGTTCAATAGATATGTCAAACTGCTTTTCAGAGTTGTTCCAATTTATACTTCCACCAGTGCACCTGGGTATCCCCCAAGGATCACTTGAGCCCAGAAGTTTGAGACCAGCCTGGGCAACATACTGAGACCCCCACCTGTATTTAAAAACAAAACAAAAAAAAACAAAAAAATTCCAACAAATAAATGAAGAGATAATATTTTGCCAAAAAAGGACAAAAGTCTTTAACAAGCAGTTCACACATAGCTAATAAACATTAAAAAGTGTATGGCATGACTGGTAAGTAGACCACAGAGAGATATCATTACACACGCATCAGCCTGCTAAAAATTAAATCATGCAATAGCAAAAGAGTATGTGGGGCCAGGAACGGTGGCTCACACCTGTAATAGCTTATTATTACTATTCCATTATTCCACGTGCTCTTTTGTTTTTTTTGTTTGTTTGTTTATTGTTTTTTGAGATGGAGTCTCACTCTGTGGCCCATGCTGGAGTGCAGTGGCATGATCTCGGCTTACTGCAACCTCTACCTCCCAGGTTCAAGCGATTCTCCTGCCTCAGTAGCTGGGATTACAGGTGCGTGCCACGACACCCAGCTAATTTTTTTTTTTTTTTTTTTTTTAATTTTTTTTTTTTTTTTTTTTTTTTGAGATGGAGTCTCGCCCTGTTGCCCAGGCTGGAGTCCAGTGGCACGATCTTGGCTCACTGCAATCTCTACCTCCCAGGTTCAAGTGATTCTCCTGCCTCAGCCTCCCAAGTAGCTGGAACTACAGACATCTGCCACAGCGTCCGGCTAATTTTTGGGGTATTTTTAGTACAGGCAGTGTTTCGGCATGTTGGCCATGCTGGTCTTGAGCTCCTGACCTCAAATGATCCACCCGCCTCAGCCACCCAAAGTACTGGGATTACAGGTGTAAGCCACCGTTCCTGGCCCCACATACTCTTTTGCTATTGCATGATTTAATTTTTAGCAGCCTGATGGGTGTGTAATGATATCTCTCTGTGGTTTATTTACCAGTCATGCCATACACTTTTTAATGTTTATTAGCTTTGCGTGAACTGCTTGTTAAAGACTTTTGCCCATTGTTGGCAAAAGATTGTCTCTTTATTTGCTGGAATTTTTTTGTTTTTTGTTTGTTTGTTTGTTTGTTTTTAAATACAGGTGGGGGTCTCAGTATGTTGCCCAGGCTGGTCTCGAACTTCTGGGCTCAAGTGATCCTCCTGCCTCTGCCTTCTCAAAGAACTGGGATTACAGGCATGAGCCATTATGCCCAGCCTATTGGTAGAAGTTCTTTATATGTTTTGAATATTTATTGCAATTTAGGCATCCAGTTTTGTGAAATCCCTCAGTTTTGGATCACTTTTATATTAGTTTTTTTTTAGATCAGTTTGTAGAAGTTCTTTATATATTTTCGATATGACTGCTTTATCAGACCCATGTACAGCAAATATTTTCTCCCACTCTTTGGTTTGCCTTTCCACTCTTTCAGTGATGGCTTTTGGTGAACAGAAGTTTTTAATTTTACTATAGTCCCATGTATGAATTATTTTAATTATGATTACTGCTTTTCAAAAACATTTAAGAAAGTTTTACCTACTCAAAGTTTATGAAAATATTCTTCTCCTATCCTCTCTTCTAAAATATGTATTGCTTTACCTTTCCAATTTTAAGGATAATACATCTGAAACTAACTTTTCTTAAAAGTAACTTTTAGGCTGGGCATGGTGGCTCACGCCTGTAATCCCAGTACTTCAGGAGGCCGACGTTGGGAATCACCTGAGGTCAGGAGTTTGAGACCAGCCTGGCCAACATGGTGAAACTCCATATCTACTAAAAACACAAAACTTAGCCGGGCGTGGTGGCAGACGCCTGTAATCCCAGCTACTCGGGAGGCTGAGGCAGGAGAATCACTTGAACCCAGGAGGCGGAGGTTGCAGTGAGCCAAGATTATGCCATTGCACTCCAGCGTGGGTGACAGAGTGAGACTCCATCTCAAAAATAAATAAATAATAAAAGTAACTTTTAAATGATTGTGAGGTAGGGATCAAGTTTAATGTTCTTCCATAGGGATATTCAATTGATCCATCCCAAAAAGACCAGCCTTTCTCCACTAGACAGCAGTGTTGACTTTGTCATCTATCAGGTGACCCTTCAGCCTGTCTGTGGACTCTTTGTTGTGTTCCATTGGCCTGTTTGTCTATTGTTGGAACAAAACCACACTGTCTAAATTGCCACAGCTTTATAATAGGGCATGATATCAAGCAGTCAGTGTCATTTTACAGGTTTGTTCTTCCTGAGGTTTGCCTTAGCTATTCTTTGGTCTTTGCATTGCCATTTAAATTTTAGAATCAACTAAGTCAAAATGTTGTATCAATTTCCACACCAAAAATCTGCTGGAATTTTGATTGGGATTATATTGAACTTGTAGATCAATTTGGGAAGAAATAAGATCTTTACAACATTAACTCTTCCAGTCTATAAATGTGGTATTTATTTTGATTTTCTTTATTTTTTTCTCAATGGTTTGTAGTTTCTAGTGCAAAGGTCTTTGACATCGTTAGATTTAATGTTTTTTGATATATTTTGGTGTTGTTATAAGTGATACTTTTCAAAATTTCATTTTCTATTTGTTTCTTGTTGACACAGCAACACAACTGGTTTTAGTGTAATAATCTTATATTTAGAGACCTTGCTAATTAAACCTATTAATTATAATAGTTCTTCTATAGATTCTTTCAGCTTTTTTGCATATACGATCATGTCATCTGTGAGTAATGACGTGAACCCAGGAGGCGTTCT
Organism: Hylobates moloch; assembly: GCF_009828535.3. Classification (NCBI taxonomy): domain Eukaryota; kingdom Metazoa; phylum Chordata; class Mammalia; order Primates; family Hylobatidae; genus Hylobates; species Hylobates moloch. Next base: position 98,483,794 of record NW_026652287.1, on the reverse strand, counting down.
TTCCAGGCTTTCTTTTTATAGTCAGGTACTGCTTAACGACGTTTTGATCGATGATGAACCATATATACAACAGTGGTCCCATAAGATTATAAAGAGGCTGAAAAATTCTTATTGCCTAGCGACACTGTAGCCATCATAATGTAGCACAACTCAGTAATCACATATTTCTGGCCATGCTGGTCTAAATAAACTTACTGTGTGGCCAGTCACATAAAAGTATAGCAAAATCATGTACAGTACTTAATATTTGATAATAAACGAGTGTTACTGGTTTATGTGTTTATTGTACTTTTTATCATTATTTTAGAGTGTATTTCTCCTACTTATTAAAAGAAAGTTAAGGCCAGGTGCGGTGGCTCATGCCTGTAATCCCAGCACTTTGGGAGGCAGAGGTGGGTAGATCACAAGGTCAAGAGACTGAGACCATCCTGGCCAACATGGTGAAACCCCGTCTCTGCTAAAAATGCAAAAATTAGCTGGGCGTGGTGGTGCACGCCTGTAGTCCCACTCCTCAGGAGGCTGAGGCAGCAGAATCACTTGAACTCGGGAGGCGGAGGTTGCAGTAAGCCGAGATCGCACCACTACACTCCAGCCTGGCAACAGAGCAAGACTCCGTCTCAAAAAAAAAAAAAAAAAAAAAAGGAGGTTAATTGTAAGACATTCTCAGACAGGTCCTTCAAGAGGTATCCACAAGAAGGCATTGTTATCACAGGCAGGCGGATCACCTGAGGTCAGGAGTTCAAGACCAGCCTGGCCAAAATGGCAAAACCCCGTCTCTGAAAAATACAAAAATTAGCTCGGCGTGGTGGCATGCACCTGTAATCCCAGCTACTCGGGAGGCTGAGGCAAGAGAATCACTTGAACCTGGGAAGTGGAGGTTGCAGTGAGCTGAGATTGCGCCACTGCACTCCAGCCTGGGCAACAGAGTGAGACTCTGTCTCAAAAGAAAAAATTTATCTATCTATCTATCTATCTATCATCTATCTATCTATCTATCTATCTATCTATCTATCTATCATTATCTATCTATCTATCATTATCTATCTATCTATCTATCTATCTATCTATCTATCTATCTATCTATCTATCTATCTATCTGTATAACGTTATATATTTAAAAAGTATATGTATTTTAAATAGAAATGAGGTTTCAATATGTTGACCAGGCTGGTCTTGAACTCCTGGGTTCTGGCAATCCTCCTGCCTCAGCCTTCTAAAGTGCTGGGGTTACAGGCACCACTGTGTCCAGCCCCTTTTTATTCTTTTTTTTCTGAGGCAGAGTCTCGCTTTCTCATCCAGGCTGGAGTGCAGTGGTGTGATCTTGGCTGTCTGCAATCTTAGCCTCCCAAGTTCAAGTGATTCTCCTGCCTCAGCCCCCCAGGTAGATGGAATTAGAGGCACGTACCACCATGCCCAGCTAATTTTTGTATTTTTAGTAGAGACAGAGTTTCATCATGTTGGCCAGGCTGGTCTCAAACTCCTGACTTCAGGTGATCAGCCCACCTCGGACTCCCAAAGTGCTGGGATTACAGGCATGAGCCACCGTGCCTGGCACACCTTGCTTCTTTTTCTCAGCGTTTTTGAGATTCACATATGTTGTGTGTATCAATACTTCTTTGTTAAATCTGACTGAATGCATATACTAGAATTTAACCATTGTCCTTTGTCAGATATTTGGGTTGTTTCTAGTTTTTTGCTATTATGAATAAAAGATTTGTAGACACATTTCCACTTCAGAAAATACTTAGGAGTGGAATTATTGCGTCTTATGGTAAGTGTATGCTTAACAATATACAAAAATTGCCAAACTGTTTTTCAAATGTTTTACACTCCCACCAGCAATGTATGAGTTCCAGCTTCTCCACATCCTCATCAATATTTTGTTGTCAAGCTTTTTAATTTTAGCCATTCCAACGGGTATGTAGTTCATTGTAATTTTAATCTGCATTCCTCTGAATACTAATAATGTTGCACCAGTGGTTATTAGCCATTCCCATATTTTGTTAAATATCTGCTGAAGCCCTCAATTCTTTTGGCTTTTTTTTTTCTGAGATGGAGTCTTGCTCTGTTACCCAGGCTGGAGTGCAGTGGTGCAATCTCGGCCCACTGCAACCTCTGCCTCCCGGGTTCAAGTGATTCTTCTGCCTCAGCCTCCCAAGTAGCTGGGACTATAGGCGCGCGCCACCATGCTCGGCTAATTTTTGTATTTTTAGTAGAGACAGGGTTTCACCATATTGGCCAGGCTGGTCTGAAACTCCTGACCTCGTGATCTGCCCGCCTCTGCCTCCCGAAGTGGTGGGATTACAGGTGTGAGCCACCATGCCTGACCAATTCTTTAGGTTTTCTTTATATATTCTGAATACAAGTTCTTTGTCAGATCTATATAATGGAAATATTTTCTCTGTGTATGCAGATACATGTGATTATATTAAATTTGCATTATTTGCGTTATCATTTGGTTGAAAATACTTTCCCTTTTGATTTCTTTGGCCCATGGATTTAATTATGGTATTTAACTTCCAAACATTTGAGGGTTTTCCAGATATACTTGTTATTGACTTTTAATTCTATCCTGATGAGAAAGTATAGTTTCAATTTTTTTGAGACTTTACTGAGACTTATTACCCAACAAAAATTATATCTTTATGAATGCTCCATGTGCCCTTGAGAAGAATGTGTATTCTGCTGTCATTGGATGTAGCATTCTATAAATGTCAATTAGGTCAAATTAGTTGAAGGTACTGTTAATGTCTTTTATAAACTTGCTGAATTTTTGTTATACCAGCTACTGAAAGAAGAGTGTTGAAATCTCCAACTAGACTTTGGTATTTGTCTAATTCTCCTTTTGATTGTCACGTTTTGCTTCATGTATTTGGAAGTTTTGTTACTGGGTGCATACACATTTAGGACTTTGTCTTTTTAATACTGACCCTTTATGAATGTCTTTTTATTTTTATTTTATTTTTTGAGACAGAGTCTCGCTCTGTCGCCCAGGCTGGAGTGCAGTGGTGCAATCTCGGCTCACTGCAAGCTTTGCCTCCTGGGTTCACGTCATTCTCCTGCCTCAGCCTCTCGAGTAGCTGGGACTACAGGCGCCCGCCACCACGCCCAGCTAATTTTTTGTATTTTTAGTAGAGACGGGGTTTCACCGTGGTCTCAATCTCCTGACCTCGTGATCCGCCTGCCTCGGCCTCCCAAAGTGCTGGGATTACAAGCGTGAGCCACCGCGCCCGGCCTCCTTTATTCTTTTGACAAAAAAAGACTGCTAGATATTGTCTCACACACAGGTTACTGAGGCTTTGTTGAGGTGCTTTTTAGCCTTTTCCTCTCTCTGCTTCAGTTTGGATAATTTTTTTTTTTTTTTTTAAGATAGGGTCGTCTCCTGAGTAGCTGGGACTATAGGCATGAGCCACCACACCTATATATTTCCTGAAGAAAATAAAAAAGAAAGAAATAGGGTCTCATTATGTTGACCAGGCTGGTTTTGTATTCCTGGGCTTAAGTGATCCTCCTGCCTTGGCCTCCCAGGAGCTGGGAATACAGGCAAAAGCCACAATGCCTGGCCAAGACACAAACATTTCTATCACCTTGCAACAATCTCTCACAGTTAATAGCCACTCCTCCCTAAAGGTATGTAGTATTCTGACTTCTATCGCCATGGACTATTTTTGCTTTTCTACATTAGGAATTTTGAATGCAACAATGCCCTACTTTTTCCCAGGCTTGCTCCATTCAACATTGTCTGTTGGGTCCATCATGATGTGACATGTAGAGATGCTCAACTTATGATGGGGTATATGTGCCAATAAACTCATCATAAACATAAGTTGGAAATGCATTTATAGCTCCTAAAGGCTTACATCCCCTTCCTCCAAAAGGAAAGAAAATGTATTCACTGTCACAAGATCAATGTGTCAATTTCTGGACAATAGTCATTAGTGGTCTATTGTCAGGACTTAATTTTCATACTCAGCTTTTATTCCAAATAAGCAAGTTTTTAGTTCTTCGACTATAAGGTCATTAGTTTCTCTCAATATAATGAACAATAGCAATATTTAAATTGCTAATAAACCTATATGGTTATTAGTTAATAGACAATATGCTTCAATTTTATTTATTTTTTTTTTTGAGATGGAATTTCGCCTTTGTTGCCCAGGCTGGATTGTGCCCAGGCTAGAGTGCAATGGCAAGATCTCAGCTCACTAAAACCTCCGCCTCCCAGGTCCAAGCGATTTTCGTCTCAGCCTCCGGGGTAGCTGGGATTACAGACACATGCCACCATGCTCGGCTAATTACCACACCCGGCTAATTTTTGTTATTTTCAGTAGAGATGGGGTTTCATCATATTGGTCAGGCTGGTCTCAAACTCCTGACCTCAGGTGATCCGTCTCGGCCTCCCCAAGTGCTGGAATTACAGGCGTGAGCCAACGCACCCGGCCTGTTATTATTTTTGAGTCAAGAGTTTTGCTCGTCACCCAGACTAGAGTGCAATGGCACCATCTCGGCTCACTGCAACCTCCGCCTCCCAGGTTCAAGGGATTCTCCCGCCTCAGTCTCCTGAGTAGCTGGGGCTGCAGGGGTGCACCACTACCCCCAGCTAATTTTGTTTTTTTTGTAGACAAGGTTTCGCCATGTTGGCCAGGCTGGTCTTGAAACTCCTGACCTTGGCTGACCCACCCACCTCGGCTTCCCAAAGTGCTGGGATTACAGGCATGAGGTACCACATCCAGCATCAGATGCTTTAAAAAAAACTTCCCCAAAGAATGCATCAATATAAGTTCAAAGAAAATTCTAAAACTACACCCATGCACCATCAACTACACATTTTTATCACAGAGAAAGTATCAAATGTCTGTTGCATTAAGTGGCAAAATTTGGTAACCAATAAATTTCAATCCATTTAAAAACACTGTAAATATAGTATAAATGTTGTCAGTTCAATTAATGATTCCATAATTAGGATAACTTAACAAAACACATGGAGTCCCCTTGCACTCAAACCCTATGTTTGCTCCTCTACTTTCTCCCCAAATCTTTGGTGGAAAGGAGGATATGTGAATTCTGAAAAGCTCTCAGTGACCATCAATTCAAGGTGACAGGCTGACCACATGCTTACAGCCTCTTTCTACTGAGATTTGAATACTGTAAGGGAATAAAGAAGTGTTTAACACAATGACAAAGAGGTAGCGTGAGATAGCAAAAGATACTTCAAAAAGCTGCTTGGAAGATTAAAAAAAAAAAAAAAAATTAGGCCAGGGGTGGTGGCTCACGCCTGTAATCCCAGCACTTTGGGAGGATCACCTGAGGTCAGGAGTTCAAGACCAGCCTGCCCAACATGGTAAAACCCCGTCTCTACTAAAAACACAAAAATTAGCTGGGCATGGTGGCGCACCTGCAGTACCAGCTACTTGGGAAGCTGAGACAGGAGAATCACTTGAACCCTGGAGGCAGAGGTTGCAGTCAGCCAAGATGGCGCCACTGCACTCCAGCCTGGGCGACAGAGCAAGACTCCATCAAAAAAAAAAAACAAAACAGATTAAGAAACAGAAAAAGAATTAGCAAAATTAAAGAAGGCTTAAATTTATTATTATTATTGTTGTTCTGAGATGGAGTCTCACTGTCACCCAGGCTGGAGTGTTACCTCTGCCTCCCAAGTTCGGGTCATTCTTCTGCCTCAGCCTACCGAGTAGCTGGGATTGCAGGCACCCACCACCACACCTGGCTAATTTTTGTATTTTTAGTAGAGACTAAAAATTGTCTTGCCATGTTGTTCAGGCTGGTCTCGAACTCCTGACCTCAGGTGATCCGCCTGCCTCGGCCTCCCAAAGTTCTAGGATTGCAGGCGTGAGCCACCGCGCCTGGCCAGAAGATTTAAATTTAAATAGCCACAGAGAAAGATTAAGTGAGACCTTGTCTCAAAGAAAACAAAAAGACAAGAAAAACTAGGAGTGAGCTACTTTACCCAAAAGAACGCTTCAGAGGTTTAAAACTTAAAAGGCACCACCGAAGTTGTGAAAGGAGCAGGGCTGAACACAGAAGAACTGGTTTAAAGCATGTAAACAGAGAATTGTTTGGTTTTTTAGGTTCCCTCTGCCATATTATATGCAACCAGATCCATCACGTCTCAGCTGTGTGCAAACATGACGAAGGTTAACACCTCTAACCATCAATTTCCTCATCTGTAATGAGATTACAAAAATGCCTACTCCAAAGGATTATCGTGAGGATTGAGTCAATCAATACATATTAAACACACAGAAAAGTACCTAGCACATGGTAAGCATGCAACAAAACTTGTTTTCAGCCTTTGATGCGATTTGCCTTCTAATTAATTATGGTGTCTATACTATCTTGAGAAACACTAATTTAAGTCAAATCACCTCTGGGGACACATGAATGATGAAGACATAATGGCACTTTCATCTTGTGAGCACAGCTCCATGACGTATCACAGTGACACTGGCTTAGTCTCACAGCAAGACTAACAATCATAAGGGTCATAGGTAAATACTAAAGACAGTAAAACTGGTGGGAAAAAGGAACTAGGTGTGGGAGAGGTGCCTTGGAGCGCTTCTTAATGTCATTCCGTGAGTACAATAGCTACACGTTGCTTACCTTTGAATAAATGAGAACCTGATTACAATGATAAGAAGTAAAACATATGAACAGACTGAAATAAAACACAATAATCCATAAATACCACATAAGAAATGTTATCCAGATATCATAGTTTGTGCTATCTGAAAACCATTTATGCAACGACAAAACTAGAGGTTAATTACTTTTTATTATTGAATTATACTGTAAAGTCTACATCTACAATTTAATCAGGAAGAAATGCTTTGCATTTACATCAAGGACACATTTATTCTAATGGAATAAAACAGACACACACAAAAGACCGAGTACATGTTTTTAAAAAATGACTACATGTTTCACCTGGTCCATTTTTGCTATTTGGACCATACTTTTAAGTGAATTGATCTTACATACATGTTGAGTCTGATTTATCTCCCCACATTTTTAAACACTAAATGAAGCTTCTCACAATTTCTAATTATAAACAAAAGGCTGAAAACAATATGGGAAACAAAGTTTCAAAACAACGAAAAGTTGAGTAAAAGGTGCCCCCTCTATGGCTCATCTCAAAGAAACATTTTACTCAGCGAGGCAAACATTTCTGATCTAGGAGTAAGTTTCCCACTCACTTTGCAAGGACCTACTCATTCTGCAGGAAGACCTACAAGTCTTTCTGGTCTCAACTGCAAAGTATGTGAAAATGTGTATGAAAGATCTAAAAGCTAAATATTAGAATAAGGCTAATTGAAATCAAAATTGTATGCTGGTCTAAATATACATCTTCAGCTTCTTCCTTTTTAATAAGTATTTTTATTTCAGATGCATTTAAAAATAACTTACATTTTTAGTGTGCTTTATGGTCAATGACTGTAAAGTTGAAACTCAAATGAGTCGGTTTAAAATTTTTGTTTCATTTGATTCTATTGAAATTTTAATCACCTACTACTTTAACCAAGTTATTCATGAGGTAAGTTTCAGCTTAAAAAAAAAAAAATCAACCACAAAGATAACCATTTCAAGAGTACACAAAATCATAATGCCGGCCGGGCGCAGTGGCTCACACCTGTAATCCCAGCACTTTGGGAAGCTGAGGCGGGCAGATCACTTGAGGTCAGGGGTTCGAGACCAGCCTGGCCAACATGGTGAAACCCCGTCTCTGCCGAGGCAGGAAAATTGCTTCAACCTGGGAGGCAGAGGTTGCACCAAGCCCAGATCGTGCCACTGCACTACAGTCTGGGTGACAAGAGCGAGACTCCATCTCCAAAAAAATAAAATAAATAAAAAATAATCATAATGCCCACCTCTTATTCAGAGTATACAACTTTATTAACTACCACTTATGATGTAATATAAAAGCAAGTACTTTTTGTACTTTCTTTTTTGTTTTTGAGATGGAGTCTCGCTCTGTCGCCAGGCTAGAGTGCAGTGACGTAATCTCGGCTCACTGCAACCTCTGTCTCCTGGGTTCAAACAATTCTCCTGCCTCAGTCTCCCTAGTAGATGGGACTATAGGTGTGCATCACCACGCCCAGCTAATTTTTTGTATTTTTAGTAGAGACGGGGTTTCACCATGTTGGCAGGATGGTCTTGATCTCTTGACCTCGTGATCCACCCGCCCTGGCCTCCCAAAGTGCTGGGATTACAGGCGTAAGCCACCGCGCCCAGTCCTTTTTGTACTTTCTAATCAAATTATGCTGGGAAATATAGGGCAAAAAAAGCTTAGCAAAATTTGTTTCTGGTAACAAGACAATGCAATAATGAATCCAAATGAAACATAAGACCAGTGTTTACAATTTCTAACTTCTAAACAAACATACACACACTTATCTAAAACATATTTTGGTAGCAAAGTGGATGACTGAATAAATGTTTTGCTGTAAATAAAAAATACAGATTTCCAATTATAGCCTTATAGCTAGCTAAACAGCTTTTCAAAACATGTATAGCTAGCCAACAATTCTCTAAAATATGTATGTTACACTAAAAGATCTCTGCTAAAAATCTACTGTATGTAAATGGGTCTTACTGAAGTAGGACTTTCATGATACTGTGTCTTAAAAAGTGAGTATGATAGGGCTACAACAATATTACTATTAATAAAGGTTACAGAAGAGATTATTGCTGTACTTTTCCTCATAAACACCATCAAACTTTGTTGCAGTTACAAAAAGTACAACCAAGTTACTTTTCCTCTTACTGAATTTCATTATGTTTCACATATTTGTAGTTTTTATTCAGCAGAGAATAATTCTTAAAATCTTTTCTGTAAGAATTCTAAGTATTTAAATGTGTAGCTTCACATTATACTATCATGTTTCGCCCTTCTTGTTTCCCAAATACACAAAAAACATATACATTTTTTCAAAAATGAAATAAGATGCCCACATTAAAAAAATAAAGCCTACAAAAAGTTCCAGAGCTAAAAAAGATTATTCATATGGCACAAAGTGATCTCCTACTAGTCCAAAGTTCAAAAACATTTTAATGAAGTCCATTTATATATATTTTGTTTGCTTTTCAATGAAATACTACATTTATTGAGGCAAAATCACATTATTTTTAGTTCTTGGAGTCAAGTGTACACAAATGTTTTTCAACACAGTTATTAAAAATAGGAGACCAAGTTGAACGTGCCAAAGAGATACCATTCAGTTGGATTTTCTAGGGTCAACATGAAGAAAATGAGAGAAGGGATTTACTTGGTTGGTTTCCATAGCTTGATAGACCAAAAACAAAAAAACTGCCACAACAACAAACAGCAAAATTTTTATCCATACGGGAATGGAGCGTCCCTTTTTTGTCTTTTCTGACTTGACATCTGCCAAGGGAACATACTTAGGAACATATTTAGATGAAAAAGACTCCTCCATCCTGAAATCACTGAGTTCTAATGGCCGGCCTGCAGCCCCTTTGATTGGTCTGCGGCAACTAGCACTGTTGGGAGTGAAAGGAGGAAGAGAAAAATAATTTTAGATAAAGCCATGATTTAGAGAAATAACATAAAATGTCATTGCCACTCCTAATTCCAAGCACATTCCCTGAGGTAACAGTAGAAAATTGATACATATAAAGCAGTGAGGTCAGTCAGCCTATTTAAAACTTCTACACATTTTCTATTTTAAAAGTTAGATGGGCCGGGCATGGTGGCTCACGCCTGCAATCCCAGCACTTTGGGAGGCCAAGGCGGGCAGATCACCTGAGGTCAGGAGTTCAAGACTAGCCTGGCCAACATGGTGAAACCCTGTCTCTACAAAAATACAAAAATTAGCCAGGCATGATGGTGGGTGCCTGTAATCCCAGCTACTCAGGAGGCTGAGGCAGGAGAATCGCTTGAACCCAGGAGGTGGAGGTTGTAGTGAGCTGAGATCACGCCACTGTACTCCAGCCTGGGCGACAGAGCAAAACTCCGTCTCAAAAAAAAAAAAAAAGTTCGATGCATATTAGAAAAGAATATTCAGAACACTGATAGTCACTAAACCTGCCTTCTTAAAGGCTCTTCAAAGCTCATGTTTAGGAGTAAAGAGGAAAAACAAAACAGTTTTGGTTGTGTTTCTTTCAGTTAAAAATTAAGGTATATAAACACAGCCTTTTCAATTAGAAAAGAGAAACTCGGCGGGAAAAAAGTATTTCTCACTAGATTTTCGTTTAGATTTTAACATATGAATTAAGTAGTAAGTAAGTGATTTATTTTAAATCCTCCATTTACCAATTGCAATTTTGAAACTCATTCAACTTTCAAGAATATTTACTGGTGGGCTTAGTGGAATTAAACTGCTCCCAAAAGAACAGTTCGTTCACTTATTTATTTAAGAGTCAGTGGGTAGACAGAGTCTCATTATGTTGCCCAGACTGGTCTCGAACTTCTGGGCTCAAGCAATCCACCTGCCTTAGTCTCTTGAGTAGCTGGGACTATAGGCATGTACCATTGTACCTGGCTCCAAAAGAACAGCTTAATTCTGAGCAGAAGTACAGTAACTTTGTGATGAAGAATTAAAAATAAAGATTCCCTACTAGAATACACTAGTACTTGTTTAAATGTATCTGAATACCTAATTCCTGTTGGTGTAGATGCTTCATAGGGGAACATTTCCTTAAGAATATCCCTTTCTACTCTTCTTTCCTCTGTTTTTTCTCCCACCTAGTAAGAAACAAACAAACAAACAACCACAAGTTAAAATTTAGTGTAAACATGCAACAATTAAAACATAAATAAGTTTTAGAGAACAAAATGCCTTTAAATCTATCATAGATTTTACAGCTGCCATTTCTAAATTATTATCTAGGTATCCACATGCTTCCAAGGCTCTCTTCAAATTTCTTGAAGATACCTTATATATGTGGTTATTGGAGTGAAAAACTGCCACACATTTAAATAACTGGGGGGAAAAATTCAGTAATCTAACATGGCAATGCTAATTCCCTCAATGATTTTCTGTTTTCTACTATTAAGAGTATACTGTTGGGCCGGGCACGGTGGCTCACACCTGTAATCCCAGCTCTTTGGGAGGCCGAGGCGGGTGGATTACCTGAGGTCAGGAGTTCGAGACCAGCCTGACCAACATGGTGAAATCCCGTCTCTACTAAAAATACAAAAATCAGCCAGGCGTAGTGGCGGGCACCTGTTATCCCAGCTACTCAAGAAGCTGAGGCAGGAGAATCGCTTGAACCCAGGAGGCGGAGGTTGCAGTGAGCTGAGATCGTGCCACTGTACTCCAGCCTGGGCAACAGAGCAAGACTCCGCTTCAAAAAAAAAAAGTATACTGTTTCTTCATTTATTAAGAATTCTGTAGTAAAAGATAAAATACAGAAGATACTCAACATGAACCTTTAGCAAATTTTATTATATGTTTGAAAATTATAGTCAATGCAATATGCCCAAATTAAAAAAAATAATAATGTTTAGCTTGTTTCACTGTTTACCTTTATGTCCAGAACAAAGTAATAAATGTTTCAGCTCCTTTTGTAAAGATTCATTCAAATTAAAATGCACCATGCAGTTAGTACTTTCAAGCTTAATTACACAGGAGTTAACCCATTCCAGCACCACATAAAGTTATGTTAAAGTCTCTTATTTGACCCGTCAACAAAAGAAGTGTAGCCTCCCTCACAGCCCAGCAGCACTTTAAAACTTGCATCCATGACAAACAGAACATATTACAAGCAGAACACAAATGACCACTCCCTTGAAAACTGGAACTTAAGAGGGATACAGTGGCAAGAGGATAGTATTAGCATGTCAAACTATATTAGTTAATTTCTGTTTTCACTAATAAAAGTGTCCTTAAAATAATTTATGCATATTTACACACACCACCCAATAAAGAAAGCTCTGCTCCCTCCCACTCCAAAAAAAAAAAAAAAAAAAAACAAATATAAATATTTCCTCTTTGAAAGATCAATGATAGCATCGATCTAAATTGTATTCATTTACTTCAGCTCTTGTCAATGGTTTCTTTGGTGCTCTTCTGGGTATGTCTGAGAATTCAGTGATTGGCAGAATAGGAGATGCATGCTTGAAATTTCCAGTCACCCTATTGACAACCTGCCAAGATTCAAATTATTCAGACTCAGAATTATCCAAACATAACACAGACACTTAAAAAGAAAAGAAAGATATTTTATCTCTGTAATATTAGAAATTTTCCCTTAGTAAAGATTTAAGCAACAGAGCCTACAAACACAACTTAGTGCCTCACATATGAAGCCTCATTCTTCAAATATTTTAACAAAAAATATCCTTATACTTTCTTGAACAATGAATTAGATTTCTTTACATAAATTGGATATTATAGGAAAATTCTAAAATTTAGAACTATATGGGGAAAATCAGTTTAAAATTGTTAAAAAAAAAAACATATAAATTTGAGATTTGCCAAAATTCACCACCTCCCCATTTCCAATTAAAGGGTAATTTACAAAGAATACCACTTGTATAGTTTATGAAACATATTTACTAAGGATTCGTTGCTTGAAGCCATTATAGTTTCAGCTATGGGAGTACTCTCTGAAATTACTGGACCATCTATACGAAAATGTTCTGAAGTTTCCACCTGTTAGTTTGAAAACAAAACAAAAACAATAAATATAAAATAATACTAAAACCCTACCAATCTGAAAACCCAATTCTAAGGAATAAGCCTTGCATCACCCTTTTCCTTGGAGTTCTTCTTGACCCTCTTGTAGATTCCCTAGTTAATGCCTGCAGAGGTCCGCCTTTTGAAGATCCACTTGTCCATTCAGTCTCAGTTATTCCAGCTTGAGAATGGCTCTATTCAGGCATCAACACATTAACAAGTCATATTCTAACATCAAATACTTTAATAACGGCCATACTGGCATACTGAGAAGCCAAGAAATAAAAGTCTCCAAATGCCAGCATTTACAAACAATGCTATGCCCTCAAAATATTCCTAAATGTATTAATTGAACTGATATTTAGGCATCAGAAAACACTTAAAAAGTGCTAACATACACTAAAGAATCCACCTATAGTAGCTCACAAATTATCATAAAAATGATGGGAAAAAAAGCACATCAACTATCACCAGTTCCCTTTTTGACTCACTGTTTGCTATTTGGCTCTAGTATTGGAGCTACATCTCTGTCTAAACAAAAAGCAGACTGATCATGACTTAGAAGAAAGTCATCTATTATAAGTCAGTTTCCTTTTAAAACAAAAACACAAACTTTTGTAATTGTTAGCATAGATTAAACATTATTATTTTCATATGGTCAGAATCATTTTAGTAGAATCAGTTTAAATTATAATCCCACATATAGCTTATTTGAACTAAAAAATTCTCAGATGTCAAACTTTTCTTGGAAACAGATACAAAACTAGGTAGCCACAAAAACCCTGTGGTCACTCTTTAATCAATATGCAAGCCTAATGTCACTTTCAAATCTCAATGCTATCCATGTCACTATAGAAAGACGGAGAACAGCTGCCTCAGATTAATTCTCAGTCTCAGATTAATTTCTATGTTCCACTGATCATTCCTCATTTTAAAGAATCCAGCATTTCTTACATACTGGTTTAAAACCCATTAGATCAGTTCTTCTTAAATTGTAATGTGCCTATCAATCACTTGAAGCTTTTGTTAAATGCAGATTCTGATTCTGTAGCTGTAGGGCCCGAAATTCCGCATTCCAAGTAGCAAGGTTTTCAGTTTTGAAGCCACTATTACCAGATGATTCTTTTAAATTCTTTTAACTAGAGAATATCCATCAATGATCAGTATTATAGTAGAGTGTCCTTCTGTTGTCACTTTTGCTTTCACGCCAATATTTAACCTAGATTACGGACGGTTTTATGTCCAAGTCAATGTCTATTAAATTTAAAGACATTTTTTTTTAAACTTTAATCCTGTGACAGGAGTGGTCATCCAATAAATACGCCTAAATGGCTGGATGTAATACTACCAAAACTCCACAAGTTACAGACATAGTCTCATAAATCATGGTTTTGTATTTATCTATATTTGGAATTGACATTGTAAGAGTTTTAAGTCACAATCTGAATCTCTGGGTTCCTTATCCTATCAATTAGGAAGTATTTGCTGAATGCAAAATTATTGTCAAAAAACCTCCGCTCACCGCAACCTCCACTCACCGCAACCTCCACCTGCGAGGTTCAAGTGATTCTCCTGCCTCACCCTCCTGAGTAGCTGGGATTACAGGCACACACCAGCACACTTGGCTGATTTTTTTGTATTTTCAGTACAGACAGGGTTTTGCCATGTTGGCCAGGCTGGTCTCCTGACCTCAGGTGATCTACCCACCTGGGCCTCCCAAAGTGCTGGGATTACAGGTGTGAGCCACTGCACCTGGCCAGAGTAAGTGCTTTTTAATAGTCAAATTACCGACTATTTGAATAGACAGAAAGGTAGTTTTATAATCTGAGATACTCAATCCTTGTGGCACAGTACCATCAAGGAGAGCTTTAAAAAAAAAAAAAAAGCAAATGCCCCCAACTACCATAACCAATTAAATCAGAATCTCTTCAGGTCTGGGAATAGATAATTTCTAAAGCTCCTGAGATAACTAAAAGCCATCTTAAAGGCCTATCAATTTAAGTAAAACATGACCAATATGGTTACTCATACTTTTATTAAAAAAAAAAACAAAAAACAAAAAACAAAACAGCCTCATATTCCTCCATTTGAGAACAGTACTTTCAAACATTGCTGGTGGGAATGCAAATTGCTTCAACTCATATGCAGAGAAATGTAATGGTGAAATTACCTAGCAATTTTACTTGTACGCTTCCCCAAGATAAACTGGCAAAAAATATGCAATGACACATGCAAAATGCTGCTCCATGGTTCATCCTGGCATTATTCATAATAACATACAGCTGAAAACAACTCAAATATTCACCAAATGGAGAGCGGTTAAATAAATTACAGTACATCCATAAAATGCAAGACATAAAATGCAGTTGTACAAAGCAATGAGGAAGATGGCTACATTCCGATATGGAGTGATCTCTAGGTTATGTGTTTAGGTTAAAAATGGAAATGTACAAAGCAGGTTGCATTTTCTGTAAAAGGGGAGCATATAAAAATCTATATATTTACTTATATTTTCAAAAAGAAACAAAACATACATCAAAACTTAATAAAAATGCTTATCTATAGATGGAAGGGAAAAGGACAGACGCCAAAATTCTGACTCTACCTTATTTCATTATACTCTCAACACCATTAAAAAATAATAAAAGAAAAAGCAATCCTAGCATTAGAGAACAAAAAAACCTAACTATTAACTTGGTGGCTGTATGACACAAAAAAATTCTTTCAAGTGACTTTAAGCACAGTGTTTTGACTTTACATTCTAGTGGGATATGTCCTAAAGACAAGGAAAACAAAACCCCAAACTGCATTTAACAGTCTTATTGTTAGTAGTAATACTGTATTATTTAGAAACACACATATGTTGTGATACTTACATAAGTAACAATATCATTTGAAGAACCAAGATATTCAGCATAAGATAAAAAAGATACAAGTATAACATAACCCAAAATTAGCCTGTATTTGTAAATTTGAAATATCACCATTAATTCATGATTTACCTAGCACTACCTACTGAAAAGACCCAGAAACAATGACAACCAGTAGGAATGAACATGTCAGCATCCAAATTGCTTCTCCCAAACAGTATTTTCTATTAAAAGGATCAGGGTTCCTTGGAAACATGGCTGATTCCAGGTATGACGCAGGAAGTATACATGAGCCTGGGATGTCTTACTATTCCAGAAAACAAGAAACTATCAAAGATAAATGGGGGAAGGAATTAAAAAATACAGGATCCAACTTAGTAATTCCTAATGGCTAGAGATGGCACAACAGGAACACCAAAAAGAATGATGACTGTAACTGATCATAAATCCAATACATAAAAAACCTCAAAATAATAGACCTAGGCAATAATCATATGACAATGGCTGTTAGAACCATTAAATGAAAGGACAATGTGGATCTTTATAACAGATGGATTAACCTTTCAAAATCTTAATCAATTACTAATTTTAGCATCGCCAGAAAGACATTCTATATCTCCTAAAACGATGTAATAGGAAGGCCACACTATCATTTAAGTATTCTTGTGAAAGAAACTGAACGTGGATCTGACCAACCCTCTGGATCTGTGCTGTCCTAATATGGTAGGCCACTAGCCACATATGGTCATTTAAATTTAATTTAATTAAAATTAAAACATAGTTTCGGCCAGGCGCAGTGGCTCACGCCTGTAATCCTAGCACTTTGGGAGGCTGAGGCGGGTGGATCACCTGAGGTCGGGAGTTCGAGACCTGCCTGACCAACATGGAGAAACCCCATCTCTAATAAAAATACAGAATTAGTTGGGCGTGGTGGCACATGCCTGTAATCCCAGCTACTCAGGAGGCTGAGGCAGGAGAATCGCTTGAACTTGGGAGGCAGAGGTTGTGGAGAGCTGAGATCACACCAACTTTGGCAACAAGAGTGAAACTCCATCTCAAAAAAAAACAAAAACAACAACAGCAAAGAAAAACTGAGAGTTTCTCAGCCTCACTAGTCACCATCCAAGTATTCAATAGCTAGTGGCTACTGTAACGGATAGCACGGATATGAAAAATTTCTATCACAGAAAGGTCTACTGCATAGCCTCACTACAGATCTAACCCACTCTACAGGAAATGCAGCGTATAGAGAAGCTAATTAAACGACATAAAGAAGCAACCTAACAAATCCAGAATGTTGGGAAATTCTGTAATGACCTGGTTTCTTCACCAAATAAATGGAGGGAAGAGATACAGTTACAGTGGTAATAGCTACAGACTTGAGAGAGTAAAACAACCAAAAATTAAACCGGATATGTGGATCCTGTTTGGATCCTGATTTGAATAACATAATCATAAATGAAACATTTCTGAAACTAGAGAAATTTAAACATGAATTAGATACAAATAAATTATTAATTTTATTAGGTGTGATATTGGCACTGTCACTGGAACAGCACTTATCTTTCAGAGATATATGCTAAAATGCTGACTCTTTAATGTGTGAAACAATATGTCAAAGACTGCTTTAATATACTCCAGGAAAAAGCAAAACAAAAAAAGCAAAAGCAATTTAGGGCCAGGCACGGTAGCTCATGCCTGTAATCCCAGCAATCTGGGAGGCCAAGGCGGGTAGATCACCTGAGGTCAGGAGTTCGAGACCAGCTTGGCCAACATGGTGAAACCCGGTCTCTACTAAAAATACAAAAACTAGCCGGGCATGGTGGCAGGAACCTGTAATCCCAGCTACTCACGAGGCTGAAGCAGGAGAACTGCTTGAACCCAGGAGGCAGAGGCTGCAAGTGAGCCGAGATTGTGCCACTGCACTCCAGCCTGGGCGACAGAGTGAGACTCCAAAAAAAAAAAAAAAAGTAATTTAAAAAGCTGGAGGGTGTGGGGTGATGAAACCAAACTGGTAAAACACTGACAACTGTGGCACATCTATGACTGGAGGGTCATTAAACTCTTCCCTCCACTCTTCTACATGTTTTAAATTTTCTGCAATAAAGCCACTGTCTAATTCTGCCTGTCATCTAAACCTACACTCCTTTGACTATTTATTCTGCCCCTCAGTTTGGATTCCCCCAACTCAATTATCCCTTAGACCATCTCTATTATTTATTTATTTATTTATTTATTATTTTTGAGACAGAGTTTCGCTCTTGTTGCCCAGGCTAGAGTGCAATGGTGTGATCTCGGCTCACAGCAACCTCTGCCTCCCGGGTTCAAGCGATTCTCCTGCCTCAGCCTCCTGAGTAGCTGGGATTACAGGCATGCGCCACCATGCCCAGCTAATTTTGCATTTTTAGTAGAGACGGGGTTTCTCCATGTTGGTCAGGCTGGTCTCAAACTCCGGACCTCAGGTGATCCGCCCGCCTCAGCCTCCCAAAGTGCTGGGATTACAGGCGTGAGCCACCATGCCCGGCCTATTTCCTTATTCTTCAGCATGCTCCTGAAGCTATTTGTTAGGACTACTACATAAAAGGACAATAAAACATGTATTCCAGTATTTGGTTCCATGTTAACAAAATCTTCATTCATTCAATGCTCTGTATGTTCTTGTCACAAAGCTCATTTCTAACAAATCGTTCTGAAATTCAACTTACCAACTACATCAAATGAAGAGAGAGACTGACTTGCCTTAAGGAATCAAGAATAATTCCTCTAAGGATTTGATTTTAAAACGACAAACAGGCTGGGCAGGGTGGCTCACGCCTGTAATCCCAGCACTTTGGGAGGCCGATGCAGGTGGATCACCTGAGGTCAGGAGTTTGAGACCAGCCTGGCCAACACGGTGAAACCGTCTCTACTAAAAATACAAAAATTAGCTGAGTGTGGTGGCATGTGCCTGTTATCCCAGCTACTTGGGAGGCTGAGGCAGGAGAATCGCTTGAGCCCGGCAGGGTGGAGGTTGCAGTGAGCTGGGATCATGCCACTGCACTCCAGCCTGGGTGACAAGAGCGAAACTCAGTCACAAACAAACAAACAAAAAAAGTGATAAATAGGAGATGGAAAACATAACCAACTGGACAAATCTTCCAGCTAGACATAGTAGGGGTAAGGAAAATGACTCTAGGAATAGCTGTCTTATAAAGCATCAGCCAAATCAATGCTACATTAGTCAATACTTTGTTCTCTGTAAACAATACTAGGTTAGTCAATAATTTGTTCTCTGTTCATTTATACCTATACTTATTTTCTCCTTAGTTTCCTACATTTCCCTTTTGAAAAACTGAAACGCCTCTTCCACAATAAAAAAGGTAAATTTTCATCTGAAATAAGGAAAGAAAACTGTGGTCTTAGGACCAGACTAGCTTCTGAGTTTAGGAAAGAATCACAGAAGACAAGACAGGCAAACATAAAATCAAACTCAGAAATCTAGAGACAAAGACATAAATATAAAACCTTTCCATTGCTTTTTAAAGAAATTGTATCCAAAGTGTCTAGATATTTCCACCTTTTAAAATATCTTTCAAAACGCCGTATAACTGGCTTTGAACTACATCTAGCACAGACTCAAACACAAATGAGACATTAAAAATTTGCTTTTGCTGTAATCACAGGCTACACTACTGACAAAACCCACAAAGTTTAGATTTTTAGTATCATTTAACAACAGAATTAAGTTTATTGAGCGTGCTGGAATCTGGGTGTCAACCATTAAAGGCTAAGACACGGATTAGTGTTGTCAGGAGGTTATTTATACCTGTACACGGTGATAATAAAACTAAAGATACCTGATTGTGCTCAACTCTTCTTTGCTTGAGTGTTACTGGAGTCTTTGCTCTGCCCTTTAGTGGCTCTCTCTTCTCAAGCTTGAGCTCTATTTTAGAGTCTGGAAATAACATTGGAGAAACCATTACTCTCTGAAACACTCAATGAACGATGATGTTATCCTAACATTAATCGGGAACCCTGGTTTTAGGCACATTAAAAGGTAAAAAACAAGTCTACTGGTAATACCTCACTAGTCCAAAACTGTTTAACTGCAATTTGTCTTGAAAACTGTTTATCCCATTTTTGCTTATTTCCCTTACCCTTTCATCTGACAACCACTTCTTCCTACCTATTCTCCTCTCCTTTATCTGGGACTCACAGCTTTGAACATGAAGTGAATTCAAAATGCTCCCACGAAAGCTTTTCAGTAAGAACAATTTAGATGTGGAAAAAGGCCTTTTAAAATACATAGTTGTTACCATTGTTTTGTCCATACAGTATACTACTACTGTACAGCAAAGGTTGGCTTACTAAATTAAAATTTGGAATAGAGAAGGGAAATTTTAAAAATGAAAAAATTCCATATAGTACCAAGCTTCTACAACAATAAATGGTACCTGTCATAACATTAATAAGTACAGTATAAAAGCTTTTTTGATGTAGTTACAAAAAACCTAGGTACAACTCAGGTAAAGAAGGAATCTTGTTCACAGAAAAATATGACCAATCACAGGTCACTTCTTGTCCCATTCCTTATAATAAAAATAACATTTCTTTGAAGAGAAGTCAATACTTATATACTTGACTTGTCACCATTATAGTTATTAACCTAACAATGCAAGGATATGTATTTTTTAATAGGCTTCAATATTCCAGTCTCCTAGTCTTAAATTCATCATCATTAGAAGATCTAGGTTTTGAAGACTGATTTTAGTTAACATCCCTGGCCGGGCATGGTGGTTCACGCCTGTAATCCCAGCACTTTGGAAGGCTGAGGTGGGCAGATCACCTGAGGTCAGCTCAAGACCATCCTGGCCAACATGGTGAAACCCCGTCTCTACTAAAAATACAAACATTAGCCAGGGTTGGTGGCAGGCACCTGTAATCCCAGCTACTCAGGAGGCTGAGGCAGGAGAATCGCTTGAACCCGGGAGGCAGAGGTTGCGGCAAGCCGAGATCACGCCATTGCACTCCAGCTTTGGGGACAAGAGCGAAACTTCATCTCAAAAAAAAAAAAAAAAAAAAAATCCCTTTTTGTAGACATTTATCATGGTAGAGCAAAATTAATAAGTCAGTTATTACTTCTAAAACTTCTACTACCAAAAATTTAAGTTAGATTACTTTCTTATCAAAGAGACAGAAAGGAAGTCAATTCTAAAGTTTTACGTGAACTCTGAACTTATGTGAAAAAGTGGTCAAGACATCTCTATGTGTCTTGCTAACTTTCCAGTGTTAATAGTTGTTAGTACAGAATCTATTTAATACTTGCAGGTTTCCCAGAAAAGAACAGTGATTTTTACCAAGTTAGTTTAAACAGTTCAATCTTTATTTAGGACTAAGATTTCGAGTCCATCTCCCAACACTTCTATCAATGGATCTGTCAACATATCTACGTTTGGTACAACCCCCAGCAATATAAAATCTATTTTATGCTTTGTTAACTCAGAATCTAAGAACTAGAAAGCACAAAGTAAAAAAAACCATTAGTAGTGGAATAGAAATCGATTAAACAAATAAGGTATCTGGTTACAGATTAATTCCTCTTATAAATTTAGATTCCAACAGTCAATAAAAACATGGTCCTCAAACAGAAGAAAAACCATACAATAATCAGAATATTTTCAATTATACCACTGAAATGTCAAAGTGAGTTTCAATGATGAAATGGAAAAGGGGTGTTCATATACAAATGTGTAACTTGTTGCAACTCCAAGAATAAAGCACACAGAACATGTTTCTGGAGACCACACAACACTGTTCAAATTTAACAACTTTATTGAATTTGCAGAAGCATTCTACAGTAATACATTTTTAAAAATCACATAGCACTCAGTAGGTACATGTATACATGTACATTTCAGAAGACAACAAATAAAATTACTCTCAGAAAGCTGCAAAGATGGACACATATAATCTAAGAATGTCGTAATGGCCAGAGGGAGTACCCAAGAGACCATATTTTATTATGCTTAAGGCTACTATTTTCCACAATACCTCTGCAGTTAAGACTCTTATCTTACAATCATAGAAATGAAAAGATGGTAATACACTGCTTTATACAGACATACAGATACTGGGATATAGTATAATTTCTTATGGCTTTAAAAAAATTTAATTTGCTTTTAGAGTCTATATTGCTAAACTTAACTTTCCACAAAATACAATATATCATGAAAGCAAAGTATTATTTTTTAAAAAGCCCCATTATCTGACAAAATAGATGGTGAACATGCACTATCCCAGGATATCTATTATTATCCAAAGAAGTGTTTCTCAAAGTGTGGTCCGTGGTACTGGTCCATGAATTGGTTGCTACCCGTCAATGAAGAGATAAATTACTTGCATCAGAGTGTAAATCAATACATTGCTTTAGCTATTAATAAAATTTTGCTAAAAAGTCAAATCCTGTCATTGACCTAAAAAGTATGTCTAGATTTAAATTCTTGTGCATGCTTATCTTGCCTGTGGTATGATAAGTAACAGTTTGTAGACTGGTGCTTTGAGTTGCATTGATCTAGACTACTATGATTGATGTTGCAGACACGAATAAATAACAAGCAAAAGTAAGAAAATATGAGCAAAAATATGGACAAGTTATGGAACGTGAAAAGATACTGACATAAAAGTATCAAAAAGAACAAAATCACTGTTCTGAATGTGTAACAAATGTTTAATTCTGTCCTAGGTATAAAGGAAGATGCATATTATTCTATTAAACAGTAAATACTCCTTTTATCCTAATTAGAATTTTCTTAGTTTTGGAGAATTGCAAAAGCATAAGTAAAGCAGGAAATAGAAAACAATTTAGAGACTAATATGTGATCTAGAAAGCTTTAAATTGTTTGTACCAGGCTTCCTATCTATGCAAATCTTTAAAAAAGACAAGTAGTTCTACACAGGCAATTACTTTTATACTGTAATTTGATGGGTAGAAGCTTAACATTTTGTAATTAGCCCTATCTGGAAACTGGAACAACCTTAACAGAAAAGAAAATGTTGGCATAAAAGTACCTGAAAGATAAGATAGATGTCTTTTTGTTCTTAATTTTACTAGTGTTTATTTCCACGCTTTTTAATTACTTTGCATACTTCTCCTCCAAATAATGTTCCACCTTTAAAGGGAGTGGAAGCCAGCTTATTCTTAGAAGCTAAATTAATTTTGCAATCCTTCAGCCAGAGGTATCGATGGTCTACAGTGGAATTTCCCATGGTATGGGCAGCCATCTTCACTTCATCAAACGCAGCTTCACAAATATATGAGGCCGCATCATATGTTTTGCTCAGAATCCCAAGTGCTTGGTGGGTACGACTAGGATCTGAGCTAAGAATCTGTGCAGCCTGACTAATGTCTGCCTGCATAGCCTTAGCTACAAAGGCAGTGTGGGTTGCAATCTGCAATGCTGATGCTGCAGCTTCATATGCTCTACAGAATGCTAAGTCCAACTGTTGATCGCAAGACTCAGTGGAGGCTGCTTGAATACCTGCTAGTGGAGTGGCTTCAGAAATAAACCCTATGATTTCATCATCTACTTTTGGAACTGATAATATCTGTGTTGCCTCTCTGGAAGAAACTGGATATTTGCATGCCAGTGAAGGCAGCTGCCTGTTAACTTGCTGCCATTCTTCTTCAATTACTTTTAAAACAGATTCATGGAAGGGAAAAGATAGTTCTGAGGCATCTGTTTTATCATGCTGTGATTGCTTAGACACTTCTAGACCTAAGGTAGTGAGTGAATCAGAGACAACAGTTTTGGCAAAAGAAGACATCAGTTCGGATCCAGGTATGTTCTGAAATGCCACAGAGGAACCTGAATCCCTTTCCTCCACTGACTTCTCACTCAGTCTAGGGACTTTTCGTGGAGGAGACAGGAATTCAGTTTCTTGAAACTTAGACTGATCAATTCTCTTCTGTATGTTTTCTACATCCAGTGGGGGTGTAGAGTTAGAAGTTCCAGGCAAACTACCTACCCCACCCTGGACCAACAGAGAATTGACATAATCTCTGATTGCCTGGGCAAGTGGCGGAGAAATTAGTTGTGAGCTCTCAGACTCTTCTAGTGCTTTCCTTTTACTGGAGAGAGGCGATTGATCTGAAATATGGGACCTCTCAGGACATAATGGTTGAATTCCACTTTCCTCTCTACCGCAAATATTTTCTACTATGTCTTTATAGTAAGCAGTGGTGGTTTCTTTAATCAGTGAAGGAGAAGCTGCAGTAGAGACCAACATGGCACTGTGTTCAGGCTGAGAAGATGACGAAGAACTTTTCTCTAAACACCTATCATGGCTAGACTTGCATGAAATAAACAAATTCCTTTCAGAGGCTAATTTCTGCAACTGTCCCCTGCCAGGCAAGTTTGTGGCAACAAGAGGCTCCCTAGGTAGGTCTCCCTTAGAAGTATGTACTTTCTTAGCTGCCTGTAGTTCGGTACTGCCCAAAGGAGGACGGGTGGAGATTTCAGGAAAAGAAATACCCTGAAAAAATCCACCACCAGAGGGAGTAGTTCCAAGTTCAGAAAAAGGAACAAAATCCCTAGTGGACTTCACTTTCTTGTGTTCTTTCTTCTTTCCTGTAGAGGCAAAAGAGGCAGGAAGTTTAAGCATTACCTGTGTTTGAGCTGATTTTATTCTTTGCCTCTTTGCTAAAAATAGTGCTGCCAAAGGAAAAGACTCTATAATTTCATATTCTGAACTAATCTGCCAGATTTGCCCTAGTAGACAAAGCTTATTGAGATATAAACAATCTGGATCAAAATAATCACAAGTCGTATTAATTAAAAGTTTACAAAAATCAAGTTGTACTTATAATTTTTAAAGGACATTTATTTCACGTACTATCCTCAAAAAAATTTTAAACATCATGATCAAATTTTAAGGTACTATATAGTCTATTAAAAATATAGTCAAAATATTTGCTTTAAAGTTGCCTTGAGGTCAAATTAACAAAAATTGTGAACAATTTAAATGCCTATCAATAGAGAACAGAGAAAAGATGCCATATTTAAATGCTACCACTATGTATTAATTATGAAGAATAAACATATGTAATTAATAGGATTAGATTTCAAAAATAATGGAGTAAGAAAGAGCAAGTGATAAGATTTAGCATATTAAGTTTTTTATTCTTAAAGTATAAAATAATACCATGTATTAGACAGATGTGTATGTGAAATATAAAACTTGAAAGATGGGCATTGAATTAATAATAGTAGTTACTTCTGTGGAGGTGATAGGTACAGGTAAGTACGAGGAACTTTGCCTTTACTTGTAATACTTTATTCTCTCAGAAAAATGAGATTTGAAGCAAAAAAGACAAAGTTAACTTGCAATTTCAGGTAATGGAAAATCATGAATTTGTACTATGTTGTTTCTTAGAATTTTCAATAAAATGTATTTAAATCAAATTACAGAATTACTCTAATGACATGAATAAAATTTGTGTATCTTGCCAATATTGTTTTAAATTTTACTTTCTTCGTGGTCACTGTATTTTGAGTGTGAAAAAATTACATACATTTGATTAACATCATTTAAAATTTTACCTTCTTCATTGTCACTGTATCTGTCAGAATCATTACTTCCATTCTGCCTTGTATTTTCTGCTGAAGAAGAAATTGTTGGCAGAGGAGTAGAAGATCTTGATTCTGTTCCTTGTTCCCTCAGTTTCAAAAGCTTTTTCTCATATAGCTTCCTGGTTGTTCCTGGATTAAGGCAGAACTTGCTTTAGTACTTGTATTGTTTCATTTAGGGTGCAGCTCAGACACTATCTTCAGCAACATTTTAAGCTATTTTCACCCTTTCTTTTTCTAAACTCGAGTTCTTAAAAAAAAAAAATACTATATAATGTAGCCAGACATAGTGGCTCACGACTGTAAACCCACCACTTTGAGAGGCCGAGGCGGGTGCATCACCTGAGGTCAGGAGTTCGAAATCAGCCTGGCCAACATAGGTAAACTGTATCTCTACTAAAAATACAAAAATTAGCCGGGCATGGTGGCACGTGCCTGTGTTCCCAGCTACTTGAAAGGCTGAGGTGGGACTGCTTGAGGCCAGGTTGAGGCTGCAGTAAGCCATGACTGTGCCACTGCACTCCAGCGTGGACAACAGAGCAAGAGCTTGTCAAAAAAAATAAAATAAAATAAATCAAAATGGAATTTTCTCATCTTGAAGTTATTGCTAAGACCCTCCAAAACTAAGCCATAATCAACACTGCAAAATTTTCATCACCTAAAAGTAATACAACGACGGAAATCCAGTGTATTTAGTCCTAGGTTTTTGTTTTTTAAGGGTATAATTCTTCAATTCCAATCAAGACAGGACTTCCAAAAGGGTACTTTTAATGATAAATTAAAAAGGGGGGCTGGCCGGGCGCGGTGGCTCACGCTTGTAATCCCAGCACTTTGGGAGGCCGAGGCGGGCGGATCACGAGGTCAGGAGATGGAGACCACGGTGAAACCCCGTCTCTACTAAAAATACAAAAAAAATTAGCCGGGCGTGGTGGCGGGCGCCTGTAGTCCCAGCTACTCGGAGAGGCTGAGGCAGGAGAATGGCGTGAACCCGGGAGGCGGAGCTTGCAGTGAGCCGAGATTGCGCCACTGCACTCCAGCCTGGGCGACAGAGCGAGACTCTGTCTCAAAAAAAATAAAATAAAATAAAATAAAATAAAAAAATAAAAAGGGGCTTGGCGCGGTGGCTCACACCTGTAATCCCAGCACTTTGGGAGCCTGAGGTGGGGGGGATCACCTGAGGTCAGGAGTTTCAGACCAGCCTGACCAACATGGCAAAACCCCATCTCTACTAAAAATATAAAAATTAGCCGGGCATGGTGGCAGGTGCCTATAATCCCAGCTATTCGGGAAGCTGAGGCTGGAGAACTGCTTGAACCTGGGAGGCAGAGGTTGCAGTGAGCCAAGATCACACCATTGCACTCTAGCCTGGGCGACAAGAGTGAAACCCCGTCTCAAAAAAAAAAAAAAAAATTTAATAACCTCATTAAGAAAAAGTCTGCCACTAACTCACTTTTTCTTTTTTCCTTTATTTACTTATTTTTTTTTTTTGAGACAGGGTCTTGCTCCACTGCCCCTGGCTGAAGTACAGTAGCTATCATGGCTCACTGCAGCCTTGACCACCCCCCCGCCCACCATCTCAAGCAATCCTTCTGCCTCAGCCTCCTAAGTAGCTGGGACAACAGATTTGTGACACCACACAGTGCTAATTTTAAAATTTTCTGCAGAGATGGGATCTCCCTATGTTGCTCATGCTGGTCTTGAACTCGTGGGCACAAGCAATCCTCCCATCTTGGCCTCCCAAAGTGTTGGAATTACAGGTGTGAGCTACTGCGCCCAGCCATTAACTCATTTATTTGGGCAAATGTGCCCGGCTATGTTACCTCAGATTTTCCTCAATTGTCATATAAGACCCATGTCTCAGCAGAAGTGTGATATAAGTGGCTGGGCACGGTGGCTCACAACTGTAATCCCAGCACTTTGGGAGGCTGAGGCAGGCGGATCACAAGGTCAAGAGATCGAGACCATCCTGGCTAACATGGTGAAACCCCGTCTCTACCGAAAAATACAAAAAATTAGCCAGGCGTGGCAGTGGGCACCTGTAGTCCCAGCTACTCGGGAGGCTGAGGCAGAATGGCATGAACCCGGGAGGCAGAGCTTGCAGGGAGCCAAGATCGCGTCACTGCACTCCAGCCTGGGCGACAGAGCAAGACTCCATCTCAAAAAAACAAAAAACAAAACAAAACCCAAAAAAAAAAAAAAAAAAGAAGTATGATATATAAAACAATCTCGGCCGGGCGCGGTGGCTCACGCCTGTAATCCCAGCACTTTGGGAGGCCGACGCGGGCGGATCACGAGGTCAGGAGATCGAGACCATTCTGGCTAACACGGTGAAACCCCATCTCTACTAAAAATACAAAAAATTAGCTGGGCGAGGTGGCGGGCGCCTGCAGTCCCAGCTACTCGGGAGGCTGAGGCAGGAGAATGGCGTGAACCCCCGGGGGGCGGAGCTTGCAGTGAGCCGAAATCACGCCACTGCACTCCAGCCTGGGCGACAGTGAGACTGTCTCAAAAAAAAAAAAAAAAAAAAAAAAAAACACAATCTCAACAATAGAGGTAATTTTGGAGATTATCTAATTCAATCCTCTCATTTTATTTCACTCATTTAGAGTCAAAGAAACACAGGTTCTGCTGATACAAATGATTAATGACAAACCAGTCCTTAGAACCTAAACTAACTGCTAAACAAAAGGAGGAAATAATTTGGGGTCCTGCTTCAGAGAAAAGATACTATACTTGAAATTTTATCAACTTACCCACAATAGGACCAGGATTCACTCCGTATTTCACAAGCTGATCCAAAAGATCTTCATTAGTGAGCTCTGTTACATCTAGATCATCTTTATCATCTTGTCTGGGTTTATCAGTTTTTTTTGTGGCTTTCTGTAAACAAAGTCCAGTAATCATTTCTATATGAATTAAAGTATTCACTTACTAGATAATAACCTGTATAACATAAACATGCAGATTCACTACCAAGTTGGTTTATAGTAATATTAGGCCTTAGCAATTTGATTAAATTAAGAGCAACTCATTATTGGAGAACATTTTCTAAGTTGAACTGTAATCATACAAACCGCACAGCCAAGCAAGTAACTTAAATTTTAAAGACACTGTTGTTAAAATAATCCATTCTGGATTACCTATCTAAAAGAGGTAGTAATGGCATCAAAAACGCAAAAGAGCAACTAAAACTGACTTTGGATAACATTTTCTTTTAAATAACCTTTTTATTTTATTTTTTTAATGACACAAGGTCTAGCTATGTCACCCGGGCTGGAGTACAGTGGCTCCATCTCAGCTCACTGCAACTCCCACCTCCCAGGCTGAAGCGATCCTCCCACCTCAGTCTCCCAAATAGTTGGGACTACAGGTGCGCACCACCACCCCTGGCTTTTTGCGTGTTTTTTTTTTTTTTTCTTGTAGAGATGGGGTTTTTGCCATGTTGCCCAGGCTGGTCTCGAACTCCTAGACTCAAGTGATCAGCCCACCTTGGCCTCCCAAAGAGTTAGGATTACAGTTGTAAGCCACTGCACACAGCCTAAATAACCAAAAATTATATTTCATTTCTTAAAGCATATAACTCCAATGGCAAGGGAAACAGATCAGCATGAACCTTGCAAAGTAAAGCCAGACTGGGCTTAAAATTTTTCATCTAAATGATCATGAATGCTACTTACTTTTTGATAATCCTTAAAAATTTAAATTAATCCAGGAAAGTTTAAGACTTTACCATACAGGCTTACATATACATATATATATATATATATATATATAAATGATTTTTTCTTTTCTTTTTTTTTTTTGAGATGGAGTCTCACTCTGTCACCAGGCTGGAGTGCAGTGGCGCAATCTCTGCTCACTGCAACCTCCGCCTCCCAGGTTCAAGGGATTCTCTTGCCTCAGCCTCCCGAGTAGCTGGGAGTACAGGTGTGTGCCACCACGCCCAGCTAATTTTTGTACTTTTAGTAGAGACGGGGTTTCAACATGTTGGCCAGAATGGTCTCAATCTCTTGACCTCGTGATCCGCCCACCTCAGCCTCCCAAGGTGCTGGGATTACAGGTGTGAGCCACTGCGCCCGGCCAGAAATGATTTTCTTTAAATAGCATATGAGAACTTAAGAAGGCCAAATGAATACAGTTGGCTCTCCATTCTCCCAAATGAATACAGCTGGGTTCTACATATGTGACTTCAACCAACCACAGATCAAAAATACTTGGGGAAAAAAAATGACAGTACAACAATAAAAATACGGAATAACAACTATTTACATAGCACTTACATTGTATTAGGCATTATAAGTAATCTAGAGATGATCTGAAATATAAGAGAGGATGTGTGTAGGTTACTACACCACTTTATATTAAGGGACTTACTAAAACATCCTCAGAGTTTGAGATCCATGGCCGGGTCCTGGAACCAATCTCCACCCCAAGGATAGGAGACAGGACTGTAAACTCCTTGTAACACAGTTATTTTAGTAGCTAGTTTATGACTTAGGAAGGAAATCTGACAGACTTCATGGTTACATTATCACCTGTGACACAGTTTAGTCACCAGATTAACTTCTGTACCACCAGTTTACTAAAAATAGTCAAAACAACTTGAAACAAACTTTGAGGGAAAACTTAAAAATTTTAAAATTAATTTCTACAAAGGCAGTATTTACTGGAAAAACTATAAATTTCCAAGGTTGAACAAACAAAAAGGAAGCAAAAGTACGCACACCTTTTAAGGCTGTGGCAAACAGCCTGACAAATGCCTCAGTGATCACAGAAAAAACTAGAGAGTACTGAACAAAAAAATGGCTAATTAAACAATGGCAACATCAAAGTATATTTTACGAAAAAGGCTAAAATTATAAAGTTGTATGGAATGCTCACTTTCCAATCATATTAGGGGGAAAAATCAGGCATTATTTGAGTATGTACTGGAATTCCTGTTTTTAACAATAAAAATGTTCTGACCTAGAATTCTCAGGCTCAAATCAAATCTTTTTTTTTTTTTTGAGACTGTGTCTCACTCTTATCCAGGCTGGAGTGCAGTGGCGCAATCTTGGCTCACTGCAACCTCCACATCCCAGGTCCAAGTGATTCTCCTGCCACAGCCTCCTCAGTAGCTGGGATTACAGGTGTGCACCACCACGCCCGGCTAATTTTTGTATTTTTAGTAGAGACGGGGTTTCAGCATGTTGGCCAGGCTGGTCTTTCCCAACTCCTGACCTCAAATGTTATGCCCGCCTGAGCCTCCCAAAGTGCTAGGATTATGGGCGTGAGCCATGGAACCTGGCCTGAAATACTTCAAATAAAGCAAGATATGAGAAATTCTTTTTAAGAAGCTGCTAATGGCTAATCATTCTATAATCACAAGCCAAAAAACGTTCACCAAAAAAATAGCTGCTCATAAGAACAATTATGTCAACTTATGAGAAATCTTAAATAGATGGCTGTGGAGAGTTACAGTGAGAGTACTTTTAGCAGGCTTTAATTCACATACATTGCACTGACCTAGAACTGTCAGGCTCAAATCTGGAAGCAACCCACACCATAATATCCAAATAGTTGCCTAGAGTCTAAGAGTTTTACGACTTATTTCTGAATTCAAGAAAAGATTTAATCAAACAAACTTAATCCTATGTTACTGACTTACTCAAATTTTCCAAAAAGTGCAGTCAGGTGGTACAGAAAAACTAAATAATGCTTAAAATAAAAATAAAATATGGAAAAATAATCAATCAGGTTCAAATTATTTGTACATAATCCCCACTACCACGAGAATGTTCAAATTTACTATCAATAAAACATCCAGGAAATTCCAACTTTTCAAACCCGCCTGAGAGGTTTTCAAGAAATCTCTTTGGGCCAGGTGCAGTGGCTCATGCCTGTAATCTCAGCACTTTGGGAGACCAAGGTGGGTGGATCACTTTAAGTCAGGAGTTCGAGACCAGCACGGCCAACACGGCGAAACCCCGTCTCTATTAAAAATGCAAAAATTAGCCGGGTGTGGTGGCACATGCCTGTAATCCCAGCTACTTGGGAAGCTGAGGCAGGAGAATTGCTTGAACCTGGGAGGCGGAGGTTGCAGTGAGTCGACATCATGCCGCTGCACTCCAGCCTAGGCGATAGAGCAAGACTGTCTCAAAAAAAATCTTTTTTTTTTTTCTTTTTCAAGGTGGAGTCTCTTATTCTGTCGCCCAGGCTGGAGTGCAGTAGCGCGCCATCTCACCTCGCTGCAACCTTCCACCTCCCAAGTTCAAGTAACTCTCCTGCCTCAGCCTCCTGAGTATCTGGGACTACAGGTGCATGCTACCATGCCCAGCTAATTTTTGTACTTTTAATAGAGACAGGGTTTCACCATTTTGGCCAGGCTGGTCTCAAACTCCTGAGCTCGTGATTTGCCTGCCTCGGCCTTCTAAAGTGCTGGGATTACAGGCGTAAGCCACAGCACCCAGCCCAAAATCTTAACTCATTACCTCTATTTGGAAAGGTCTTACCCATTTCTGATTCTTCACCTTGGGCCAGATAATGTTTGTAATTGTGTAGCCCAGGTGATCTGGATACAGCATTGAGGCACGCAACAGAAAGCAGGAGCACTATCATCCTCATATTTTTATTCCAAGCATTTAAAAATTTCTAAAAAGACTGATACAGGAATAGCCCCCTGATAAATGTTTTGTCAAATCCAGGGAAGGAAAAAGTAATTTATTTTTGAAAATCCATTTCTTATTAGAAATAACAGGTCTATCAAATCTAAGTAAAAACCAATTCTCGGCAGTGGCTCATGTCTGTAATTCTAGCACTTTGGGAGGCCGAGGAGGGAGGATCAATTCAGGTCAGGAGTTTGAGACCAGCCTGGCCAACATGGTGAAACCCTATCTCTACTAAAAATACAAAAATTAGCCAGGTCTGATCACACACGCCTATAGTCCTAGCTACTCGGGAGGCTGAGGCTGGAGAATCACTTGAACTGGGTAGGCAAAGATTGCAGTGAGCCAAGATTGCGCCACTGCACTCCAGCCTGGGTGATAAGGCCAGATTTCGCCTAAAGAAAAAAAAGAAAGAAAATCAATTATATTTCCTTCAAACATAATGAAAAACATCAGCTGAACAAAGATATCTTAAATAAGTGACCAACAAATCTACATAAGGTAATCAAACAGATTAAAACCAAAAACATGATTTTTTTTTTTTGAGATGGAGTCTCACTCTGTTGCCCAGGCTACAGTGCAGTGGCATGCCCTCCATCTCCCAGGTTCAAGAGATTCTCCTGCCTCAGCCTCCCAAGCAGCTGAAATTACAAGTGTGTACCACCGCACCCGACTAATTTTTGTATTTTTATAAGAGACAGGGTTTCACCATGTTGGCCAGGCTGGTCTCGAACTCCTGACCTCAGGTGATCCACCTGCCTCGGCCTCCCAAAGTGCTGGGATTACAGGTGTGAGCCACCGCGCACAGCCAAACGTGATTTTTAATCTGTCAGGAAAAAAGTTCCAGAAAAGTGATGTCATTTTATAAATCTTAGATTTAATAAGGATAAAAAATTAGGAGACAGTGTGCTATACATGATTAGCAGTTTCAGTCAGGAAAAAGGAAGCATTAGTTGCATTAAATTCTGCCTCCAGAAAGCTCTGTTCCTTTAAGTAGATCACTTAAGAGTTTCACTCAAAAATAGTGAGTACCTACTATGCTACCCGATGATCTCTAATGTATTTTTTCAACTTTAAAACCCAACAGCTCTATGATATCACCGATGAGCTACTCTAATTCCTTTATCTCTACCTCTAGTATAAAGATGCTGAACCATAACAATATATTCTACTGGACACTTATTATGTATTATGTACTGAGTTGTGTTCCAAGTGTCTTTGCATTAACTTACAGAATCTGAAAAATCTATGGAATAAGATGCTAATATCCCCATCTGACAACTCAGAAAACTGAGGTTCAAGCATGCACTTCACTAACTCAGGAAATCTGCATGCTGTGATATACACGTCACTTTCACGTATCTACCTTATTCGTTTCCCAAAATTATATTTTAGTAACTTTGCATTGTATTGCCCTGACATTAAAGACAAAAATTCAGAAATCATTTGTTGTAATAGCTATTAATTACTAAGCACTAGACACTTCACATATGCAACGGCATGCACTCCTCAATCTGATATATTTTAGTAACTTTGCATTGTATTGCCCTGACATTAAAGACAAAAATTCAGAAATCATTTGTTGTAATAGCTATTAATTACTAAGCACTAGACACTT
Source organism: Hylobates moloch (assembly GCF_009828535.3). Lineage (NCBI taxonomy): Eukaryota > Metazoa > Chordata > Mammalia > Primates > Hylobatidae > Hylobates > Hylobates moloch. Next base: position 98,450,404 of record NW_026652287.1, on the reverse strand, counting down.
CACATATGCAACGGCATGCACTCCTCAATCTGATTAAGTAGCTATTAGATTATTCCTCTATTTCAGGTGAAAATAGAGGATCTTAGATTAAGACACTGTTCAGTGTCATATCAATAAGTGGCAGACATGGAATTTGAATCTATGATTCACAAGTCTGTAAACTTAACACCTTATTATACAGTGGTGGTCAATTTGTGATTTAATTAACACTTCCTATTGGTAGCATGCTTTTATGTTCTTTTCCAGGTCTTCAAATATTTCCTATTGAGAATTCATAATTTGGCCAGGAGGAGTAGCTCACACCTACAATCCCAACGCTTTGGGAGGCCTAAACGGGAGGATCCCTTGAGGCCAGGAATTCAAGACTAGCCTGGTCAACATAGTGAGACTATCTCTATAAAAATTTTAAAAATTAGCTAGGCATGGTGGCACACGCCTGTAGTCCCAGCTATTCCAGAGGCTTGAGCCTAGGAGTTTGAGGCTGCAGTGAGCTATGATCATACCACTACACTACAGTCTGAGGGGACAGAGCGAGACCCTACCTCTAAACACACACACACACACACACACACACACACACACACACACACACACAGACAGGCGCAGTGGCTCACACCTGTAATCCCAGCACTTTAGGAGGCTAAGGGGGGCAGATCACAAAGTCAGGAAGGAGTTTGAGACCAGCCTGACCAACATGGTGAAACTGTCTCTACTAAAAATACAAAAATTAGCTGGGCATGGTGGTGCACGCCTGTAATCCCAGCTACTCAGGAGGCTGAGGCAGGAGAATCACTTGAACCCGGGAGGCGGAGGTTGCAGTGAGCCGAGATTGCGCCACTGCACTCCAGCCTGGATGACAGAGCAAGACTCCTTCTCAAACACACACTCATAATTCACCAGAACAGATCATTCAAGCATATTATGCTGCACTAGATCCAAGTGGCTACACCTTCAGGTCTGCCTCTTAAAACAAAAAGGCAGACTGCCAACTCTGTAAATGTTTATTTTTGTGTCCACAAACTAGGTAATTTCAACACCTAAAAATATTGGTAGCAAGATACATAAAATAAAAAGCTTAGAAATAAGAAAAAAAAAAAACAAAACTTTAAGAAGGAAAGTTTTGTCACATTACACCAATGAATCCAAGAGACTATGGTAGAGGCTGAAATGAAACAATTTTTTATTTAATTAAAAATCTTCCCCATAGGCCGGGCACGGTGGCTCAAATCTGTAATCCCAGCACTTTGGGAGGATCACAAGATCAGGAGATCCAGACCATCCTGGTAACACAGCGAAACCCCGTCTCTACTAAAAATACAAAAAAATTAGCCGGGTGTGGTGGCGGGCGCCTGTAGTCCCAGCTAATCGGGAGACTGAGGCAGGAGAATGGCGTGAACCCGGGAGGCGGAGCTTGCAGTGAGTGGAGATCACGCCACTGCAGTTCAGCCTGGGTGACAGAGCAAGACTCCGTCTCAAAAAAAAAAAATTCCTCATAAACCCATGATTAAACAGAAGGTATATGCATGCAAATAGTTAATCTTGGCCAAATCCACATTAATGCTTGATTTGTCTTAAAATGTTAAAAATCTCCCTCATCTGCAACTCTCAAACATAATTTGGCTTTCTCCTATAATAAATATTTTTATTCCTTTTTTGCCACCCCATTATGCAGAAGATTATAAATATTAAGAAATATGACCTGGAGGCCGGGCGCGGTGGCTCACGCCTGTAATCCCAGCACTCTGGGAGGCCGAGGCAGGCAGATAACAAGATCAGGAGATAGAGACCATCCTGGGTAACACAGTGAAACCCCGTCTCTACTAAAAATACATAAAATTAGCCAGGTGTGGTGGCAGGCGCCTGTAGTCTCCGCTAGGCAGAGCTTGCAGGGAGCAGAGATTGTGCCACTGCACTCCAGCCGGGATAACAGACTGAGACTCCGTTTCAAAAAAAGAGAAAGAAAAAAGAAAAGAAAAGAAAAAAAAGAGAAAGGAAAGAAAGAAAGAAAGAAAGACCTGGTATTGGCCGGGTGAGGTGGCTCACGAGGTCAGGAGTTCCAGACCAGCCTGACCAACATGGTGAAACCCTGTCTCTACTAAAAATACGAAAATTAACCAGGAGTAGTGGTGCGCGCCTGTAAGTAATCCCAGCTACTCAGGAGGCTGAGGTAGGAGAATTGCTTGAATTTGGGAGGCAGAGGTTGCAGTGAGCCGAGATCATGCCACTGCACTCCAGCCTGGGTGGCAGAGTGAGACTCCATCTCACACACACACACACACACACACAGAAAAGAAAAAGAAAAGAAAAAAAAAAAGAAATATAGTTGGCCAGGCGCGGTGGCTCACGCCTGTAATCCTAGCACTTTGGGAGGCTCAGGCGGGTGGATCAGCTGAGGTCAGGAGTTTGAGACCAGCCTGGCCAAGATGGTGAAACCCCGTCTCTACTAAAAATACAAAAATCAGCCGGGCGCGGTGGTGGGCACCTGTAATCCCAGCTACTTGGGAGGCTGAGGCAGGAGAATCGCTTGAACCCGGGAGGCAGAGGTTGCAGTGAGCTGACATCACACCACTGCACTCTTGCCTGGGTGACAGAGCAAGACTCTGTCTCAAAAAAAAAAAAAGAAAAGAAATACGACCTGGTATTATTTTTATATGGGGCTAAAAATGACCAAAACATAAAATATAGTATATATAAGAGCAATTGACATGAATAATTTTATACATCAATTATGTCTTCTTTTCCTGTAAGTTTAAAATTATTTTTTCCCATGGCTGATAAAAACATCGACCAGACTCCTAATTATAACTCACTTGTACTTAATGTACTTTAAAACAGAAAATGACGCTACTGACTACCAATATTTTTCTTCAAGTTGTTGGCATGGCTATTAAGCCCAGTCAAGGGTAAACACCTCTTGAGTTTTAAATATTCCAGGTAGAAGATATTTAAACCTATAATTATGAAGTTTTCTTTATATGGATGAAATAATTAAATGAAATGTAAAGAGCTTAATTACCGTGCCAATAGACCTACTAGGTACTCTAAAAAACATTACTTCTGGGCTGGGTGCCGTGGCTCATCCTTGCATTCCCAGCACTTTGGGAAGCGCAGGGGTACAGATCACCTGAGGTCAGGTGTTCAAGACCAGCCTGGCCAACATAGTGAAACCCTCTCTCTATTAAAAATACAAAAATTAACCGGGTGTGGTAGTGCACGCCTGTAATCCCAGCTACTCGGGAGGCCGAGGCAGGAGAATCATTTGAACCCAGGAGGCGGAGGTTGCAGTGAGCTGAAATCCGGCCATTGCACTCCAAACTGGGAAATGGAGACTCCGTCTCAGAACAAAACAAACAAAACAAAACAACAAGAACAAAAATTACTTCATTTTGGCCGGGCGCGGTGGCTCACGCCTGTAATCCCAGCACTTTGGGAAGCCGAGGCGGGAGGATGATGAGGTCAGGAGATCGAGACCATCTTGGCTAACCCAGTGAAACCCCGCCACTACTAAAAATACAAAAAATTAGCTGGGGGTGTAGTCCCAGCTACTCGGGAGGCGGAGACAGGAAACTGGCGTGAACCCGGGAGGCAGAGCTTGCAGTGAGCCAAATCACGCCACTGCACCCCAGCCTGGGCGACAGAGGGAGACTCCGTCTCAAAAAAAAAAATACTTCATTTTACTCAAAACTTATTTACATGATGCTAACCAACTTCAATTAACATATGAGCTGGACAGACAAGTAAATAAACACAATTCATTTTTAAATCCCCAAAGTTTTAAACCCAGTAGTTAAGAACACTTGGTAGGAACTCAAAATTGCTGGATAATCTTAACTTAAAAATTTTTACATTTAGGTCTTCTTACCCCCCCGCAAAGAACACAAGGTAGATGGGGACATAAACTCTCTTTTACCAAGTGGCGGACAGGAAAACATTAAAACTGAGATGGTTGTTTCTGTGTAAAAGAAATCATCCTCAAAATAAATAGGAACCAAGGCTGAGGCAGGATTGCTTGAGGCCAAGAGTTCTAGACCACCCTGGACAACACAGAAAGCCTGTGTACCAAAAAAAAAAAAAAAAAAAAGATTAAAAAATTAGCCGGGTGTAGTGGCGCATGCCCCGTTGCCCTTGCTACTCAGGGAAGCTGAGGCAGGAGGCTCTCGTGAGCCAACGAGTTTGAGGCTGCAGTAAGCTATGATCACATCCCTGCACTCTGGCCTGAGCAACAGAGCGAGATCCCGCCTAAAAATAATAGCCAGTAATTCTATTATAAATATACAACCAAAAACCACGGTTTAATACATTTGCACAGAGGACCAATAAAGGATTCTATAAAAAACTAGGTTTTTTATAAAGTGTGCTGATGTAAATATTACATTTTCAAACAACTTTTTTTTTGAGACGAAGTCTCGCTCTTGTCCCCCAGGCTGGAGTGCGATGGCGCGATCTCGGCTCACTTCAAACTTCGCCTCCCGGGTTCAAGCGATTCTCCTGCCTCGGCCCCCGCCACCAGGCACGGGTAATTTTTCTATTTTTCTTTAGTAGAAACGGGGTTTCACCATATGGGCCAGGCTGGTCTAGAACTCCTGACCTCAGGTGATCCACCCGCCTGGGCCTCCCAAAGTGCTGGGCTTACAGGCGTGAGCCACCGCGCCCGCCCTCAACTAACTCTACTTAAAGAGTTAAATACTACCTTCTTTTTCAGAGCAGGGAAACATAACGGATAAGCGGGTACGCTTTATTTCAAAAGTAAATTTGTTCATTAAGAAATTAAAGAAGCTTTCCACAAAACAAGATGTCGAAACAATAAGGTGTGATTAGTCTTTTACTTATTGTACAAATATTTGGCATTACTATGTGCCAGACACCGGACTGAAGACGTTTGGTAAAACTTTCAACTTCTCTAAAGCCGAGGATAAGATTTTCAATTAAATTAACATGTGTCTATTACATTTGTCTTTCATTTCTGCCTGAGTAGCCGGGAAAACACATTAGACAGGTTCCTCAAAAACTAAAGTAAAATTTGAAGGAAGGAATAATTTCGGTTTAAACTAGTGATCATTCGCAACAACTCCAAACACCACATTCACTGTCTCTTACAAGGCATTTTATGTTACACCAATTACTAGTTTTAGCTTCATCCTATTACGATTTGAAGCCCGGTAACTCGGCAGGCATAAGCAAACCCACAAAAAGCATATTAAAATCCACAGGAAAAAAAGCAAACTATTCTCAAACAAAACACGCTTTGCTGGAGCCGATTTGAGATTTAACCAGGATCAGATATTCCAAATTGCAATACTGATGCACCAGAACGTCATGAAATAAATTTTTCCTGAATCCTAATCTTTCCTTTCCTCAAGCAAAATTTACCAATATGGGGGGGAAAATGCAATCCAAACTGCAATTTTCAAATATTTGTTTGCAGGGCCAGGCCCGGTGGCTCACGCCTGTAATCCCAGCACTTTGGGAGGCCGAGATGGGTGGACCACCTGAAGTCAGGAGTTCGAGACCAGCCTGACCAACTTGGAGAAATGGGTCTCTACTAAAAAATACAAAAATTAGCCGGGCGTGGCGGCGCATGCCTGTAGTCCCAGCTATTCGGGAGGCTGAGGCAGGAGAATCGCTTGAACCCGGGAGGTGGAGGTTGCGGTGAGCCGCGATCTCGCCATTGCACTCCAGCCTGGGCAACAAGGGCGAAACTCCATCTCAAAAAATAAATAAATAAATAATAAATAAAAAAATTATAATAGGCGCTTAAAAATATGGTTTAAAATGCTCCTTTTAATTCGGCATGAAGCTGTTCCGCCAAAAGATGGCCTGTTGCTTGGAAAAATTAAGACAAACTAGAAAACATAAACGGTTCAAAAAGCCCTCCATACGCAAAAGTATAAAAAGGCGGGAATTTCCTTATTTCAAATTTTGGTTAGAAATTAGTGTGTCATCAGTTGCCCTCCAGGGAGCGCTCTGAGACTCTGTTGCGAGTCATTTCAGTTAATAAAGCGGGAAAACGCTCGAACTTAACCTATAGCATTTTGGGGCCACCCCTCCAGAGCTTTCGAAAGGGCACGGAAGTCCCCGTCTAAACGCCCGCTGCAGGCGGCTGGTGGTCCAGGGAAGCGACGTCGCCCGCGTGCAAAACCGCCGCCAACGCAACTACACACCTCCCAGACCCACACGTTAAAGAACGCGAACCCCGCGGCCCCAACTTCTGGCCTCTCCGCTCCGGCGCCTGCAGCCCCCCGGGGAAGGGGCGACGCGAGGGGGCGCCGGGACAGCCCTGCACCTGGGAGGCCCGAGGGGGCGCCCGGGAGGGAGGGGCTGCAAACGGCGGGGAGCGCGCGCGGCAACCGCCAAACGCCCGCCTTTGTGGCCCCGGCCCCGCGTCCTTACCCTGCCGACGGCTGCTCGGCTCCGGCCCGCGGCGGCGGCCCCAGAGCCGAGGACCGGGGTGGGCTCGCGCTCCTCGTCACTGGAGAAGTCCGGGGGCCCCTTGCTGTTGGCGCCGGCGGCGAGAGGCAGCCGGTTGCGCGCCGTGAGGTGCTGCAGGTAGAGCTGGACGTACACGTCTTTGCGCTGCTCCCCGGCCGGCAGCGTCACATTGTTGGCGACCAACTCACTCTTTAACTTGTCTTTTGTCAGGACCGAGGGGTCTTCCAGGAACTCCGGCATCTCGGGGATTAGCGAAGCCCCCTCCCCGCAGCCTTCGCCGCCGCAGCTCACGCCGGCGGGCTTGCTTCTGGCCGGGGGCCGCGCTGCCGCCTCCAAGCCTCACGGCTCCTGCCCGGGAAGAGCTCGGCGGGGCGGAACAAAAACTCGCGGACACAAAGCCAAGCCAGACCCGGACACAAAAGACCCCAGAGCCGAACTACGAACCAAGTGCGGCCAAGCTGGAAGCCCGCACCAACCCGAGCCCACACACTACAGGCAGGAGGCGAGCAGCCTGCTTCGCCCACGCCCCAAGAACGCGCGCCGCCATTGGCGGGCGACGGGAGGAAGCGCGGCGGTGATTGGCGGGACGGCTCGCGCGGGTTCCATTAGCCGCCGCGCAGAGCGAGAGGAGGTAGAAACGCAGTTTAAAAGGCGCTGGGGCGGGAGCCGAGGCTCCCGGCCCGCTTCTGTTTTCCTTTTCTCCACACTTCCCCTTAAACGCCGATAAGGGACAGGTCGTAGTGCTTTTGCGCGCCGTTTCCTCTCCCTCCCCCAGCTTGAGAAGCAGCTTTCGTCTCTGGGGTCGATCGCCTACGGACGGGCCGAATTCCACGCCAGCTGTGAGGACCCTTGGCTGGGCCTTTCTTCCTCCCGGGACACTGAAGCTCCGAAGAGTAGCCGCAGCCTTGCCTTCCCCAAACGCTAGCCCTGAAGAGGGAGAAAAGAAGCGAGGCTTGTCTGCAGGCACTCATGTTCCTTGATTTGATTTACTTTGGGAGGGGGAGGGCGGGGAGTTACCCCTCTCTCCTCGCGAACGCTTCTTTTGTTCCAGAAACCCAGGGGAAGCCAGACCTCTGCTATCGGGCACTTTAGATTACCCTTGAATTTGTGACAAAAGTGTACTATACCATTCACTTTTTAGTCTCATAGTTGGGGCATGTCTAAATTGTTTAATTTGAACAGTGCGTTCAGACTCAAGACAAATTCGCTCTTGCCTTTTTGTTGAAACCCATCTCTGGCTTTGGATCCCACCACCCGTAAGAATCTTAAATCTAACGTTTGATAACAAAACGAAGCAGAAGCCTTGGGAACCCCCTCAATGGTCAATTTAAAATAACAGATGGTGCATAATCCTAAAGGAAGACTAGTGACCTATAATTAGGCCTAGAACCCTAATCAAACCCGTGTTACTGATCCAAATTAAAACCTGGTAGAATCTCATACATTGACTGCAATTAAAATGTTTGCCTGGAAATTAGTATCACTGATGACAAATATTTGTATTTCTGATGAATATGTATGTTTAAAGATGCTTTCTTTCTAGAAAGGAAAGGAGACCTTGGATTTAGGGTGTGTTAATCATTTCCCCAGAATCTGAGCTCCAAACTATGTTTTAGAAACTGGTTAAATTTTTTTTTTAAATGTTTGCCTGCTTTCTACATTGTTAGGTTAGAATACATTTAAAACAAACGCCTTCACTAAAAATGTTTCCTAGGATTTAAGCGACTTACTTTTATTCAAATTACGATATTATTTCTTTTAGTGATAATTATTTTCCTAGAGGTAACTAATTCCTTTATAAAAATCTCAGTATTCACATACATTTAAGCAATGGTATTAAGCTCAATAATGCAAACTAAAAATCAGGTTTTAATTAGCAGGTTGTTAGGTAGGCTTTTATGATCCCTTGTAAAAGTTGCTTGGTTTTTTGCCCCCACAGCTTCCCTGGACACATAGGCAAATGTTTTTTATCTTCAGAAGGGGAACTGAGCTGAGAGGCAAAGGACCATGATTTTGCAATGACTGGTAACCCAGTATGTATAATGCAAGAACGGCATTCTAGATATGCCTGAAATTAATGTTTCCTGGGCAAAAACATTTTCATTATCTTTTTCTTACCCCTGGACATTAGCTACAGGTGGTTACTTGCAGGTTTACTGCTGTAGAGCTCCAAAATTGAGATTACACGTATCAGATTCTGCGTACCCTAAGGCTAAGAGGTTGAGCTATTGAGTTTGGGTGGTCTCTTTGGTCCTGATTGCTACTTCCAAACTATTTCTGCTCTTTTCTCCTTCAAAAATATTTGAAGTTCATATCTTCTGGCTAAATCACCTTCTACTCTCCTTCCTGCCGTCATCCACGAGCCTCCTGGCCACTTTCCAGAGATTATAGAGCTGCTTGCCGTAGGTTTTCCTCACCATCCCTCTTGTCTACATTCTATGTGAATTCAGCATGCTTGTAGGTGACCCATGCAACACCAACACTTGGCCTCTTAAGACCTCTGACCTCTTCATCTCCAACAATTTGTTCCTCTATTGCGTCTTAACCACTTCGGTGTCAGTCAGATTCTTAACCTTGTCATCAGTTGAAATCTGTTTCAAGCTTCCCAATTGTCAATCACTAGCCTTTTTTTCCCAGCTAATTTATGGTACTCTCACTTACCTAATTAAGACCTCCACGCTATTAACCCCAACACTTAAAAAAACTCAACTCTTCTGCCTCTGCCATCATATAGTAATTTTGCAACTCATCTGACTTAAATTCCCTGATCAGTTCTTTTCATCACTCTTTTTTTTTTTTTTTTTTTTTTGAGACGGAGTCTCGCTCTTTCACCCAGGCTGGAGTGCAGTGGTGCGATCTCGGCTCACTGCAAACTCCGCCTCCCGGGTTCACGCCATTCTCCTGCCTCAGCCTCTCCGAGTAGCTGGGACTACAGGCGCCCGCCACCACGCCCGGCTAATTTTTTGTATTTTTAGTAGAGACGGGGTTTCACCGTGGTCTCGATCTCCTGACCTCGTGATCCGCCCGCCTCGGCCTCCCAAAGTGCTGGGATTACAAGCGTGAGCCACCGCGCCCGGCCTTTTCATCACTCTTTTACAAACATTTTCAACTCTCTGATCTCAATGTCTCCTTTTTTGCTTGAAAGAATCTCAGCCTTGCTTGGACTAAACCGTGCTCCAGCTGAACTTTCTCATTGCTTGCATCCAAACAGCAAAAGCTGCTGGAGAAAAGTCAGTCAGTCATATAACAAGCTAACTGGTTTTATTTTTTTTTTTTTTGAGACGGAGTCTTGCTCTGTCGCCCAGGCTGGAGTGCAGTGGCGCAATCTTGGCTCACTGCAAGCTCCGCCTCCCGGGTTCACGCCATTCTCCTGCCTCAGCCTCTCCGAATAGCTGGGACTACAGGCGCCCGCCACCACGCCCGGCTAATTTTTTGTATTTTTTTTAGTAGAGACGGGGTTTCATCGTGGTCTCGATCTCCTGACCTCGTGATCCGCCCGCCTCGGCCTCCCAAAGTGCTGGGATTACAAGCGTGAGCCACCGCGCCCGGCCAAGCTAACTGGTTTTAATTCATGACCTCAGTCCTCTCAGGAGCACTCAACACTGGCTGGCAATGCTATTCCAGTCTCTGGATTAACCATTCATACGTTCACATCTCCTCAAATTTCACATCCTTTTTCCCCACCTCTCAGTTTTAGCTGGTGACCTTGCCTCAACTTCAGAAAATAAAAACCACCTGTGAGGAATGCTTCAACGTCAGACTTTCCATTCTGCATTCATTTTCTCTTGCATTTTTCTTTACAGTGAAAGATGTGTCCTGTCAGAAGCAAATTCCACCACTTGTACTCTGGCTCTCACCCTTCTCAAGGAATTGACTCTTTCCATCATCTCCTTAATACTTGTTTCAACATAAAAGATAATTTTTAAAATATTTGATCAATGTGACACAAAAAACACAAAGGCTGAGCACTGTGGCTCACGCCTGTAATCCTAGCACTTTGGGAGGCTGAGACAGGCGCATCCCTTGAGCCTAGGACTTCAAGACCAGCCTGGGCAACACAGTAAAACCCCATCTCTACAAAAAAATACAAAATTTAGCCATGGTGCCCACCTGTAGTTCTAGCTACTAGGGAGACTGAGGTGGGAGGATCACTTGAGCCTGGGAGGTTGAGGCTGCAGTGAGCCATAATCCTGTCACTGCATTCCAGCCTGGGTGACAGAGTGAGACCCTGTCTCTAAAATCAATTATGTGTAAGATGTACATTGGTCCCTTCCAGAAAGGCGGGACAACTATTAATAGAAGTGGGGGTTGGGGGGCTCGGGGGTGTTCCAGGTCATAGGTAGATAAAAGTAATTTTAATTCAGAAAATTTCACAGGGAAATGAGAGTTTTTAGAAGTCTTAATATTCTGACTTTGGGCCGGGCGTGGTGGCTCACGCCTGTAATCCCAGCACTTTGGGAGGCCGAGGCGGGTGGATCACGAGGTCAGGAGATCGAGACCACGGTGAAACCCCGTCTCTACTAAAAATACAAAAAATTAG